>NW_026622085.1:0-24120 GCF_003711565.1 Takifugu flavidus | reverse complement strand
ACCTTTTGAAACACACCAGGAAAACATTTTTTTCCACAACTATTTTATATTTAACATGGTGTAAACTTTTAAGATGTCCCAAAACTTTTTCCAATATATATGTGGCCTGTATGATGTACAGGGTGACATCATATAATAGATTTTGATGTGAATGAGCCGACAATACGTCATTGGACAGACCTCTGCTTGTCTTCATGCTGAGAATCATGTTCTTTAATTTCTTTTCTGTGTCAGCAGACTGTTCCTGCTTAACCGTTTAGACTCACATTTAAAAATGAAGCGAATGTGTGATGGAATGAAGAGGAAGAGAGAGCAGAGTCCACAGTGTCCAGCTGTGTGTCCATGAAGAGCGACAGGTCCAAAGGGCACCCTTTAAACTTCAGTATTGGACCTCAAGGCTCACCTTTAAAGTAAGGTTTTCTGAACCACATAACTCTGCCTTAGAACATTTCACAACCACAAAAACATCATTTTGTGTATTAGCCTCCACTATCGTGAAAAATGAAATTCATCAGGTCCTTAAAATGAAACGGTGCACAGTCCTTTCACCATGTTGGCCTGTGGAAAACCAGTGTTGTGGGCCCGATGGACCAGCGTCCCCGTCGTTGCCGGACCACCGTTGGCCACCAGTTGGGTTTTGGGATCAAAGTGGGGGCGTTTCCTGTATCCGGTTCTCCTCACGGATCCATGACTAAAACATGTTGCTGCAAGTGCAGAGACGTTTGCTCTGGAAAGACTTTAGAGCACATTCAGTGCTGCAGGATGAGGGGCTGGAAAAGGTGCCAGTTCTTTTCTCACTGGGGAACAGTTAAAAAAAGCAGCTTAAACTCTGAAACATGAAAATTATACAGAGACATCATTGATTTATTGATTCAGTTGTTATTCAGAATGGATTAGAAATGTTCCTGTTTGATAAAAATGCAGTGAATGGGATTATTTAACTCCAACCTCTACAGATTATTTACCTTCATCACAGTCTCATCGCTATTTCTGATGTTTCCTCAGGATGGACGAGGACAGAGCAGAGTCCACAGTGCCCAGCTGTGTGTCCCTGAAGAGTGACCAGTCAAAAGATAGACCAATAAACTTCAGAAGTTCAGAGAAATGTAAGAAAACTAAAGCGTGATGATGTGTTTGTGTGGCAGCTGTTAGTCACATTAACAGCAGCAGGTTGTGAGTTTATTCTTGGAGATGTTTAACACTTAAACCCTCAGACAGTCATATAGTTACAGACTTAATGTGAATATTGTTGATTAGAAACAAGAATCAGGTTTAAACTGAAAGATGAATTCAGACATAAATGCTGGAACAATATTGAGTCTTGATCAGGTTCTTTCATCCTAAAATCAAAGGACTAATAGAGATGTGTTTCATAGTGAGAGGGGGGAGCACATCCTATCAAACTGGGACCAGTCAGCTCCACCAGGAGAGTCCTCTTGTTCACAATCTGGAAGCAGATCTGGAGATGCTGAAATGAAGCCCAAACAAAGTAAAACTGTTCAATATGAGATTTAATTTGTGATGTCATGAATTTGTAGTTGTGTTGATGATTTATTATTGATGGAAATCATTGGTTTACTTATGTTCAGGAAGGGATCTGCAGGAGGTGATAGAAGGTCATAAGATGAGTCTGAAGAGCAGATGTGAACATGTGACTGAAGGAACTAATGAAGCAGGAAGTGGAACCCTGCTGAATAAGATCTACACTGAGCTCTACATCACTGAGGGACAAGTGAGAGGTGGACACACACATGAGGTGAGACAGCTTGAGAGAACCTCCAAGAAGAACATCCAGACACTCCAATCAGTGCCAGGACATCTTCAAAGTCTTATCTGAGCAACAGAGCACATCAGAGTGGTCTGACGCGTTCAGCAAGGTTTCCAATTTCGTTCGGCAGCAGCTGACCCTCGGCCAGATCAGCCCCATCTCCTCCTGAACATGGGTTTTTAAGCCATCACTGGTTCATCAGGTTAATGAGCCCCACCTGGAGTGGTGGCCTCCCAAACAGGTCCAGACAGCTCCATCTTCAGGCCAAGCACAACACCAGACCAGGCGCAGCCAAAGACACCATATCCCAAATATTAAACCCAGACGTGAGGCCACCTAGTGGGCCGTCACACCTCCCCCCAAAAGATAAAGGCCCATAGCAGGAGGGGGAGTTAATTACCAAAACCCATTAAACGAAAAAGAAAATATTTTAACAAAAAGAAACCTCATACATACACACATGCTCATGCACACTCGTAAACATTACAGCCTCACACTTGCAACTCACGTGACCCCAAGCATTCGGCCTGTCTCTCACCCAAGCGTACTTGTCGGCCGTCCAGCTATCCGGCTCCTGGAAGCACATTTAAGGGCGACAAACAAAGACATGGCGGACAGACAGACACAGAACAACCGAGGCTCACTCGGACGGAGCTCGGGAGAGAGCGTCCGCCATAACATTCTCCAGCCCACGAATGTGTTTAATCACTAAATTGTAAGGCTGTAAGAATAAAGACCACCGCATCAACCTTTGATTGGAGTTTTGCAATGAGTTTAGGAACGTCAGGGGATTATGGTCCGAGTAGACCACTACTTGGGAACCCCCGCCCACATAAACATCAAAGTGCATCAACGCCCAAACCAATGCTAATGCTTCTTTTTCAATAACCGAATAGTTCAGCTGATGGTTCTTGAACTTTCGGGAAAAATAGCATACTGGACGATCGATTCCATTTCCATCTGCCTGTAAAAGCACCGCACCGGCCCCGACATGACTCGCGTCCACCTGCAGCTGAAATGGGTCATTCAATCGCGGCGCAGCCAAAACCGGTGCTGAACTCAACAGGAATTTTGCATTCTCAAATGCACGCTGACATTCCGGAGACCAGACAAACACGTTTAGCTTTTAACAAATCTGTTAATGGTGAAACCACCGTCGAGAAATTTACGCAAAAACCCCGGTAATACCCAACCATTCCCAAAAACCTCATTAACTCCTTTTGGTGGTAGGAGGAGGAAAGGAATGGATAGCCTCAACCTTGGCACTGACAGGCCGAACTGCCCCCTGCCCCACGATTTTGCCTAGGTAGGTTACCGTAGCTTTTGCGAATTCGCACTTAGCCAAGTTGAGAGTGAGGTTCGCCGATGCCAATCTCTCAAAGAGCGCGCGCGTGTGCGCGCAATGTGATCGTCCCACGTCTCACTATGGACAATTACATCATCCAAATAAACAGCGCATCCCTCCAACCCAGCGACCACTCGGTTCATGAGCCGTTGGAATGTGCTAGGGGCATTCCGAAGACCGAACCCCATAACCCGATATGAATAGAGCCCAGATGGTGTAACGAATGCGGAGATTTCTTGTGCGCGCGGAGTAAGCCTGATCTGATAATAACCCTTTAAAAGATCGAATTTACTCACGAATTGTGCAGCACCAACCCGATCAACACAGTCATCGATCCTAGGCAAAGGGAATGAGTCTGGCTTAGTCACTGCGTTTACCTTCCGGTAATCGGTGCAAACCCGATAGGTGTTATCAGCCTTCCGTACGAGCAAACACGGTGACGCCCAGCTAGAAAATGAAGGCTGAGCCAGATTATTCTTTACTAAATACTCCACACAATCATCTAAAGCTTTGCTTTTCTTAGGTGCCACGCGGTAAAAACGCTGTTTTATTGGGCTTGTTTCACCCACATCAATATCGTGTGTAATTAAATGGGTGCAAGAAGGTGTGTCAGAAAATAAAGATTTAAACTCCAGAATCAAATCTTTTAATTCTTCAGCGCGATCTTCACCCAGATGTCCCACAAGTTTGTCTAACTCCGCCAATTTAACAGAATTATCCAACCTCCCCAGCAGCACCGCATCATCAGGACCGACCCCGTCATCTCCACCTGCCACCTGAAGAGACGGCGCCCCGCCCCCAGCCAGAGCTACTGCTTTCGCTCCCCCCGAAGCATTGGAAGAGGTGTAATAAGGTTTTAGGAGATTAACGTGACAAAGCTGCGTAGCCCGCTTGCGAGCAGGAGTAGACACCACACGTAATTCGTCTCAGAGATTTTCCTCTTGATCACATAAGGACCCGAAAACTTTGCAGCGAACGGAGACCCAGGGAGAGATAGTAACGCGAGCACTTGGTCTCCTGGACTAAACACACGGAGTTTTGATTTTTTGTCAAATCGTTTTTTCATTTGTTTTTGTGCTTCAGTTAAATTGTCACTGGCCATCTTCCATGCCAAAAATAGCTTCCGCCGAAAACCATGTACATAATCAACCAAGTCATCCGGTGAATCGGATATTTTGGTATCACCTCGTAAAACATCCAAGGGACAGCGAACTTGGTGCGCAAACACTAATTGGTTAGGGCTAAACCCAGTGCTCTCCTGCACTACACTCCTGGCTGCGAGTAACAACCAGGGTAGGCCCTCTTCCCAATCCCGGTTAAGCTCAACACAGTAAACTCTCAATAGAGACTTCAGTGACGCGTGAAAACGCTCAAGAGCACCCTGGCTCTGAGGATGGTACGCACTACTAATATTGTGCTGAATACGTAACTGACGGAGTGCATCCGCAAAAGCAGCCGACGTAAAATTTGACCCCCTGTCACTCTGGACGACCGGGGAATACCAAATACGGCCATAAATTGTGTCAATGCCTTTAGAACGTTTTTGGTGGTAATTGTTCTTAATGGATAGGCCGCAGGATAGCGAGTTGCTTGACACATGATAGTCAAAAGGTAAGCGCTACCCGACTTTGACGGCGGCAACGGCCCCACACAATCAATAATTAAATGCCGAAATGGTTTGACCACCGACGGAATAGGCTGTAATGGTGCAGGCTCTATTTTTTCATTTTGCTTCCCAGCCATTTGACACACATGGCAACACTTCACAAATTTAGCCACGTCTCGTTTTATCCGAGGCCAATAAAAATGTTCAAGTATTCGCCGATATGTTTTATTGACTCCAAAATGCCCAGACGCCTCTCCGTGCGCAGTTTCCAACACTACGTCCCGATACCCTATAGGGATCACCACTTGGGTCACCGGACCTGCCACATCCGACTTCCCTGGGGCGAATACTTGCGTAGCAGGAGACCTTGATCGATAGCGTACTCTGCACTAGAGCCTGAGGACACTCGCTCAAACAGAAAGGACAAAGATTTGTCTTCTTTTTGCGCCAGGCTCACTTTCTCACGCGACAGTGATGGAGGAAGAACTGGAACATATTTCCCGTTAGAGGAGCTCGATCGTGTCGACAGATTTTTAGACATAGCCCTCGTCATTGCGCACGCTGTAAAGACCTCAGGAAACGCTGTAGAACAATCGTTCTGCTGTGTGTTTGGTACTGGGTTAGTTTTAACCATAGGAGGCACAGGCTCGGGCCACACTCGACCGCCTGCTAGTTGTTGCCCAAAAGGACATCCACGCCATCAATTGGCAATGTAGGACGGACACCTACATTTACAACTCCATCAACCAACCCCGAGCTTAAGTGAATTTTATGTATTGGGACTGAAAATGAATTTAGACCAATTCCACGAATTAGCACACTCGTTCCCGTGTGTGACACATCATCAAAAGGCAAAACCTTTTCACTAATAAAACTAACGCAAGCTCCAGTGTCCCTCAAAATACGGACATTCTTCGCATCGCCCACAATTGACACGAACTCCTCCGTAATAAATGGACTGTAGTCGATATGTTGTGTTGTAGTTGCGACATCTTTGCCATTTATGTTTGGGATCGGGCGCACCGACTCACGCTCAGTTTGGGGGGCATCAATTTTAGCTGGAGCCGCACATCCCACTGGTTTAGTGCTCCCAGAACGAATTTTATTTCGAGCTGCGAGTAAAGGACATTCCTTTTTCCAATGGCCTGGCTCAAAACAATAGCGACACTTGTCACCCGAATCGTCCTGATAGCGGGCTGCATTACCATGCCTGCTCGAAGGCCCTCTTTGCGCGTCATTGCCCGAAAAGAAACGGCGACCGAAACGGCTATACTCTGGTTGAGGACGATCTGGACGGCTATACTCCAATTGTGACCGATCACGGGAGGGTTTGTGAGTTAACACAAATTCGTCCGCAAGGACGGCGGCTTGAGCAGCGGATGTTACTTTATTCTCCTGCACATAGGTTGCAATCCTCTCAGGCAATATGTTCCTAAACTGCTCCAGGATTAATAAATCAGTCAATGTCTCGTAAGTATTTGCGCCCACAGACACACACCACCGATTGAAAAGGCTCACAAGTTCCCTGGCCACGTCCGTATAAGTTTGTTTGTCCGTTTTTCGCCAATTCCTAAATTTCTGTCGATAGTGTTCAGGAATTCTTTCATATGCTTTTAATACAGCATTTTTCACCGTTTCATACTCCCTTCTCTCCGCAGGTGACAACGCAATGAACGCCTCCTGGCCCTTGCCCGTTAAGACAGTTTGGAGCAGTATTACCTGATCCGAAACGCCCCAGCCACGTTCCGTCGCGACATGCTCAAATAAAGAGAAAAAAATCTCTGGATCGCGCTCATTAAAGTTAGGCAGTAACTTAACCATATTATTCACATTGCCCTGCTCACTGCGATGATTACGCATCCGTTCCATTTCCAACAAGCGCTCCTCTTCTTTAGTTCTCAACTCTAGTCTCTTTTGTTCCAAATTGAGCATAGCCAGCTCCTTTTGTGTTTCATGTTGTAACTGTAATAATTCTTTGCGCTGCTCGAACGTCAAATGATGGTCTCCCATCTCACTGACAACTGACGCACCTGCAGGGGTAGCTTTTCCTATGTGTGTCCCGTCCGACAACCCCTGGAGCTCCATTAACGAAGTTAACAAGCTATCAAATACTTCCCGTTTCTTTCTCCCCTTTAACTCGGTTACTTCCAAGTGGTAGTAGTCAGCTACCTCAATAACTGGGCCTTACTGAAGGTCCCCAGTGCGGCTATAGTCGGAGCTGAAAAAAACAAATCAAGGTCAGACATGGCACAGCGAGCAATCAATTAACAATAAGTGGCATAAACCCTGCCGACGCGTGCTGGGCGAGAATAACGAACGAATGAATGAATGAATGAATCAACGAAGCGATTCCCGTATCGAACGCCTCCCACCAAACTCCACCTGTCTCTTCACGCTCTGCCCCAGAGCCAAAATTTTTAAACTCGATACCGCTGAGTTTCAGCTGTTCTGACTGAACAACTGTCCCTCACGGCTGAGTCTTCAGCCCAGGCAGCAGCGCAAAAACAACAAGCTAAAATAACAAAAAACACAAAAAACAGCGCAAATTGCCCTACAGCCTACCACGGAAAAGCTCCAAAACCAAAAGGTCTCCCCAACAAACTCAGCTGGCGCACCAACAAGCAAGAAACAGCTGATCGATAGATTGGGCTGCGGCAGTTACTCACCACTCCGCAGACAAGTTCAGAATCCCGGACGAGCCCCCATATGTCATGACCACTTGGCTCCGAATGACCACAACATAAACGGGGAGACCAAGCACTTTTAACAAAAAGGGATTTATTGAAAAGTAAAGTGAACAGTCAATAGTAACGGTGAAAGCAGTAGGGTGCAACAGGGTATAATCAGAATCCAACGAGGGTAATCCCAACGAGGCTTTAACAACGGGACTGGCACTCTCCAGTGGACGCGTTCGGCAAGGTTTCCAATTTCGTTCGGCAGCAGCTGACCCTCGGCCCGATCAGCCCCATCTCCGTCCTGAACACGGGTTCTTAAGCCATCACTGGTTCATCAGGTTAATGAGCCCCACCTGGAGTGGTGGCCTCCCAAACAGGTCCAGACAGCTCCATCTGCAGGCCAAGCACAACACCAGACCAGGCGCAGCCAAAGACACCATATCCCAAATATTAAACCCAGACGTTAGGCCACCTAGTGGGCCGTCACATCATATATCCTCTTTCATACGTTATTAAGTCATATGTTCATATATCCTATTTCATGTGTTATTAAGTCACATGTTCATATATCCTCTTTCATATGTTATTAGGTCACATGTTCATATATCCTCTTTCATATGTTATTAGGTCACATGTTCATATCCTCTTTCATATGTTATTAAGTCACATGTTCATATATCCTCTTTCATATGTTATTAAGTCACATGTTCATATATCCTCTTTCATGTTATTAAGTCACATGTTCATATATCCTCTTTCATATGTTGTTAAGTCATGTTCATATATCCTCTTTCATGTTATTCAGTCACATGTTCATATATCCTGATTGTTCAACAAAGGGACAACAGGATGTGTGTGTCTTACCTGTTTGGTCCACTCAGACATGACGTGCGTGCTCGGCGTCCTGAAGTGGAGGTTGAGGACGACCACACAGTTCAGCACCACCACCGTCACCACCACCATGATGAACATCAAATATCTTCAACACACAAACACACTCAGGTGTTTTCCATTTTTTAAATCTCAGCCGGTTGTCACCTGGTTCTGCAGCCCTAATGTATATATAGTTTGGAGAAGCAGAATATATCTGATTCAGAGTTAAAGTGATGTGGAATAAATGGTGCGTTTACCTACTTCACAATAAGAGGAACGGACGTGGATGTTTCTGGAGCCTTTGAGAGATCAAGAGTAGGAAGACAGACTGAGCGAGCAGCACCGAGATGGACAGTGTCATCTTCTCACCACCTACACACACACACACATTTTTATTATCCTTTTTAAAATCTATTCAAAAATCTGTTGGGGAGCTAATTAATGTTTCTCGATTAATGGCGGCCCCTCAGCTCCGCCCACTACCGATGTTTGCTGCTTTATTAGCTGTGTTGTCCCGTGCTGACGTGATATTCAGCTATAATGTCTGATTCTTTGGGTGCTGTTGAAGGTTAACTCAGTTCATGTAGTTGTGATTCTGAAAAGGTCCCAGACTGTTAATCTGCCTGACGCTGGCTTCAGTACGTTCTGTGACTCTGCACTGACTGTCTGCGGGCAGGTAGTAGACCAGCGAGGCCAGGAAGGAGATGAGCACGCAGGGGATGATGATGTTGACCACGTAGAAGAGAGGTTTGCGTCTGATGACCAGGTAGAAGGTGATGTCCTGATGCTTGTTGCTCTCCATGGGAATGTGTTTGTAGGTGTTTCTCTTGGCGGGTCGGTGGATGATCTCCCACTCACCATTCTCTGTTGGTCAAAGCCAGAGTTCAGACACAAGTGATGAAGTTATGACTGTCAGTCTGGTTGGAGCTGCAGCCAGTCTGAAGGCTCAGGCTCTGGTGAAAACAACTTCTCTGCATGTATCAACAGCATCCAGTACACTGAAAGTCCCCCACAAGCTCCAGGACTGTATGCAGTAAAAAATAAAATAAATGGAAATGAATCTTTACTTGGTTACCTGTAAAGCTTGCAGGATCAATATGATCCATTCAACCGTCCACTTGGTTTCAATGACTATGTCTTCCTTCAGGAGCAACCTGATCTCTTTGGCATTGTACGTTAGAGAGCTGCAAGGCAACATGGGAAATGCAGTTCAGAATTTAAAAAGCCTGTTTTCCTACTGGGAGAGTTTAGCTGCACCATGCATTTTATTTTTGCACCTTTTTCTCCTCTCATATGTGTTTAGATTCTACAAAATCTTGACTCAGCTCAGTTTAAAACATCATGTCAGAGTTTGTCTGCGTTTCAAACAACAATGAAAAATCCTGCCCGTGCATACGTGAATTTGAGCGTGCAGTCCTGCCAGTCAAAGGGGAAATATTTGACGCTGATGGAGCAGGATGATCTGAAGATGGCGGGTGGTAACCAGTAGCAGAGACCTGTTGAATCCACCAGAACGTTGCAGTAGTAGGCCACGTTGAATTGGGCATCGTTGCTGAGGAGGTGGTTGTACACACACGGAAATGTATTAAACATAACGAATTCAAGTATAAATAACAGGACAAGTGATACTTGTTCATTGTTATGACTATTTGATCATGTTAAAGGGGTTGAAACCATATTTTGAAAGATAAAGGTGGTGTTTGATTAGAAACTCTTTCTGAACTCTGGTGCTCTGAAACATCTCCGCTTCCATTTTCAGCTGTTTTTATTCTCAATAACATCAAATCATCCATCCATCCAAATCGTGGTCCTGTTGGACCACCAAAGGACAAACACTTTCCATTTAGCACGGACAAAAAAAACCAAATCCTGTTTAGCAATAAAGCTGTGGGGAGAGTTTGAGGAGCGTTTCTGAGGAACACGCTGCCATATTGGGTCCAAGCTGCTGGGGTTTTTGTTGTTTCCAGGTGAATCGGTGGGCAGCGGCGTTACCGCCTGTCTCTGCCCCCCCCCCTCTCCCGTGGTCGTGGTCACGCCGGGCATCTTTACTGGTCCCGTTTTAAACAGGTTCTGTTGGGAACAGGTGTTCTCCAGAACTGTATTCCAGGCTGCTGTGCTGAAGGGCTGTTTTCAGTAGCAATAGAGCCAGAGTGTGCCTGCTCCATATGAACCCCCCCAGGCCGTGCTTTCCTCCTGGCTGAGCCATAATCAGCTCTGGATGGACTGGTTCACGCTTGGACTGAGTCAAGATTTGATAGCTTGACTGATTCTTACAGTTTTTGATCAAACCCCCATCTGCTGATTCCAGGAGATCTTTAAGGATCTCAGAGCTTCAGATTTATGAAGCCTGCTCAGCCCCCGGCAGCGCTGATGAAACCATTTCATTCCTTCAAAAAAGCAGAACATGAAGCTCCAGAAAAGGTTTTTGGATCAAGTTTCCAACAGAACGAGGACAAGTGGGTAAAAGCGCCACTTTAAAGCCTCCAGGCCTCAGAAAACATCCACCTTTAGGATGCCTGACTTTAGAGGATCGTCGGTTCGCTCCGAGCACAAGAACAAACATGTTTAACCTCAGTCCAAGAACATCTGACCTGAAATGATCAAAAACCTTCAGCGTAAAAAGATGGTGGAGAGAAAGCTGCTGGGAGGTTCTCAGAAGAGAAGTGGCATTAAAGCCAGCTGGAAGAGTCCAGCCTGCTTCCTGCTCCTCCAAACAGGCGTCTCCACACCAACACTGAGGAACACGGGCTTCTGTTCTTCCTTCTTCTCTTCTGACTATTGTGTGTTTGATGAATGCAGCATCCACTCACTGCCCCCCCCCCCCTCATTTACACTGCTCCTGGTTTCACAATGCTCCTCAGACAGATGCAACCAGAGACACTGATGCCGTCAGACAATAAACCTGAGTGTTGTTGTGTCCGGTTATTAACATGTTCCATGCTTTTCCTCCTGCAACAGTTCATCACACACCTGCTCAGGGAAACCTCGGTGTAAAGGAGGTGAAGCCGTGCCTCAGTGACTCTACTTTGGTGTTTTAGAAACTAACAGTTATTAGATGAATATACAGTGTGCACGTACGCGCACACGTGTGTATAAACACTTAATACACGCGTGTGCGTGGATGTAGACTTTTTAGTACTTTGGGTTCATAGACTTTTTAGTATTTTGCAGATACGTGTCTGTATATAAACCAGATCCTCCTGTAATAAAGAACTAAAGGCTGACTGTTGTCACGTGACCTGTCTCCGCCTGTGTCCGATGATGGAACCTGCCTGGAACATCTGGTCCACAGAAAAAGCAAAACAGCTCACAGAACTGGCCCAGTTTAGACCCTAAAATGACAATAAATAATGAAAATGTGTGACACAGTAGAAAAATGGACAAACTTTCTATTGGTCATTGACAGTTTCAGTCGTCATCAGAATTCATCAAAAATATTCAAACCAACAAACTACACACAGAACCGCAAAGTTTAGAGCTTAAAGGGAGCGACAGGTGAAGATTTAAAGCTCAACGCAGCTGAAGAAGTTCCAAAAAGGAGAAATATCATGTGGTGCTTTACCGCCACCCGGTGGACACGCCTGGGACTGCAGACACTAGTTAAACGCGCTCCGACACATTCTGACCTCTGCTGCTCCTCCTGGACTCCAGGGCTGCAGAAATATGCCGCTTTTACAAGTCTTTCAAATCTGTCAAGCATCATAAATCTTATTTAGTTAACCAGGTTGAATAATGGTGGAGAATAGTGTCCGAAAAGCGTCTTTATTTTAAAGTGAACCAGAACAGTTCGGTCCGCGTTCACAGAGAGGCGGAGTGACCTCGAGAGAGTCCGAAACAAGTCCGCGAGGAAAACTCTCAAAAATAGTCAAGCCACAGAAGTCAGGGTTTGGCGATGAGGCCGAAAACACTCCGCCGCTGGCAGACGGGAGTTCTGTCCTTAAATCTAACGGGAGATTGAAGAGAGACCGCAGGTGCGTGTGTCTGCGGGGCCAGCTGTGGCTGATGAGCGGCTCCTCCACGCCCCCTGCAGGTAGACACCAGCAACAACGGTCCCAGAAACTGGGAACCCAACAAACCAGTTTTTAAAAGTATTCCTTTCAGACTGAGCAGGAAGACTGAAGACCGACAAGGTGAGTAAACGAAGAGCATTATTGAAAAGAATTGACAGTTGTGTTTGGAGATAAAATCAAGATTTGAAAACATTTTTGTTACTATTGAAGAGCTGCATAGAGCTGAAGAATTCTTGGCTTAAGAAAATTCAACAAGACTTCATATTTAGTTTTAGCACAAAACATCGTTATACATTATAAATGAAGAGGTCTTATTTAACTTTCTTATAGTCTGGCTTTAGTTATAGTTGAATAGTCTTTCTAAGTGAAGTTTAGTTTATTTTTCTGCTCTTTGCTACTGATCCTAAAAGAACTTTAAACCCTCCCAGAACGCTTTAATGGTAGTAATATATACGCCATAAAGCTGCTGATTAGGTTTTAAAAGTGAAAGTATTCTGTTCAGACGAAGCAGGAAGAGCGACATTTTTGTGACAGGTGAAAAGCTCTTAGAGTTATTAGAGTTGTTCAACAGTCCAGGTCACAGCTGGATATTTTGGTATTATTTAAGACAATAACTTTAAAAAAAAATTAAATAAATCCACACAGGATCACAGGACACCAACAGGATTTTGGGTTCATGTTGCACGTTTTCTCACAGTGGTTTATTGTTCTATGTTGTGGAACCACTGTGAAAGAAATGCAGGAGTGGGTGTCATTTCTTTCATCTATTTTAAATAGAGCAGTGATCTTTGAGGACTTGGATCATAGAAATAATTGAAGAGGGGAACAAAGGAGGGAAGTTAAAAAGTCCTGACTAGTATGTTTATGTAGCACCAGATAATTTAGTGGCTGAGCTGAAGACAGTCCTTTCACCATGTTGGCCTGTGGAAAACCAGTGTTGTGGGCCCGATGGACCAGCGTCCCCGTCGTTGCCGGACCACCGTTGGCCACCAGTTGGGTTTTGGGATCAAAGTGGGGGCGTTTCCTGTATCCGGTTCTCCTCACGGATCCATGACTACAACATGTTGCTGCAAGTGCAGAGACGTTTGCTCTGGAAAGAACTTTAGAGCACATTCAGTGCTGCAGGATGAGGGGCTGGAAAAGGTGCCAGTTCTTTTCTCACTGCAGGGAACAGTTAAAAAAAGCAGCTTAAACTCTGAAAACATGAAAATTATACAGAGACATCATTGATTTATTGATTCAGTTGTTATCCAGAATGGATTAGAAATGTTCCTGTTTGATAAAAATGCAGTGAATTGGGATTATTTAACTCCAACCTCTACAGATTATTTACCTTCATCACAGTCTCATCACTATTTCTGATGTTTCCTCAGGATGGACGAGGACAGAGCAGAGTCCACAGTGCCCAGCTGGGTGTCCCTGAAGAGTGACCACTCCAAAGTGGAGTAATAGACTTCAGAAGTTCAGAGGAAATGTAAGAAAACTAAAGCGTGATGATGTGTTTGTGTGGCAGCTGTTAGTCACATTAACAGCAGCAGGTTGTGAGTTTATTATTGGAGATGTTTAACACTTAAACCTCAGACAGTCATATAGTTACAGACTTAATGTGAATATTGTTGATTAGAAACAAGAATCAGGTTTAAACTGAAAGATGAATTCAGACATAAATGCTGGAACAATATTGAGTCTTGATCAGGTTCTTTCATCCTATAAATCAAAGGACTAATAGAGATGTGTTTCATAGTGAGAGGGGGGAGCACATCCTATCAAACTGGGACCAGGCAGCTCCACCAGGAGAGTCCTCTTGTTCACAATCTGGAAGCAGATCTGGAGATGCTGAAATGAAGCCCAAACAAAGTAAAACTGTTCAATATGAGATTTAATTTGTGATGTCATGAATTTGGAGTTGTGTTGATGATTTATTATAGATGGAATCATTGGTTTACTTATGTTCAGGAAGTGATCTGCAGGAGGTGATAGAAGGTCATAAGATGAGTCTGAAGAGAAGATGTGAACATGTGACTGAAGGAACTAATGAAGCAGGAAGTGGAACCCTGCTGAACAAGATCTACACTGAGCTCTACATCACTGAGGGACAAAGTGAGGAGGTGGACACACACATGAGGTGAGACAGCTTGAGAGAACCTCCAAGAAGAACATCCAGGACACTCCAATCAAGTGCCAGGACATCTTCAAAGTCTTATCTGAGCAACAGAGACACATCAGAGTGGTTCTGACCAACGGTGTCGCCGGCGTTGGAAAAACCTTCTCAGTGCAGAAGTTCAGTCTGGACTGGGCAGAAGGTTTGGAGAACCAAGACATCAGTCTGGTGCTTCCGCTCTCATGCAGGGAGCTGAACTTGATCAGAGATGAGCAGCACAGTCTTCTCTCACTGCTTCATGTTTTCCATCCAACATTACAGAAGATCAGAGCAGAAGATCTGACTGTCTGGAAACTTCTGTTCATCTTTGATGGCCTGGATGAAAGCAGATTTTCACTGGGTTTCAACAACCATCAGGTCATCTCTGATGTCACACAAGTATGGTCAGTTGACGTGCTCCTGGTGAACCTCATCCAGGGGAACCTGCTTCCCTCAGCTCTCATCTGGATCACCTCCAGACCTGCAGCAGCCTATCAGATTCCTCCCTCGTGTGTTGACAGGATCACAGAAGTACGAGGCTTCACTGACTCCCAGAAGGAGGAGTACTTCAGGAGGAGGTTCAGTGATGAAGATCTGTCCAAGAGAATCATCTCACACATCAAGGCCTCCAGGAGCCTCCACATCATGTGTCTGATCCCAGTTTTCTGCTGGATCGCTGCTATAGTTCTGGAGGACATGATGACCAGAGACCAGAGAGGAGAGCTGCCCAAAACCCTGACTGACCTCTACTCACACTTCCTGATGGTTCAGATAAGGAGGAAGAAGCAGAAGTATGGAGGAAAGCAGAGACCAGGGAAACTGACTAAGGCTGATAAAGAACTCCTTCTGAAGTTGGGTCGGCTGGCGTTTGAACATCTGGAGAAAGGAAACATCATGTTCTACTCAGAAGACCTGGAGCGATGTGGACTGGACGTCTCCGAGGTGTCGGTGTACTCAGGAGTTTGTACAGAGATCTTCAAGAGAGAGAGTGTGATCTTCCAGAAATCAGTCTACTGCTTTGTTCATCTGAGCGTTCAGGAGTTTCTGGCTGCCGTCTACATGTTCCACCGTTACACCAGGAAAAACACAGCGGTTATAAATCAGTACCTAAAATGTTCTAAACCAAACCCCTTTTCCTGGTTTGCTGGGTTGTTTACAAATAACGATCCAGCCACATCTCTTGATGACTTCCTCAGGAGAGCACTAATGAAATCTCTCAAAAGTGAAAATGGCCACCTGGACTTGTTTGTTCGCTTCCTTCATGGTCTCTCTCTGGAGTCCAATCAGAGGATCTTGGGTGGACTGTTGGATCAGAGGAACAGCCACCCAGAAACCATCCAGAAGGTCCTCAACAACCTGAAGGAGGTAAACAGTGATGAATTCTCCCCAGACAGAAGCATCAACATCTTCCACTGTCTGATGGAGATGAAGGATCAGTCAGTCCATCAGGAGATCCAAGAGTTCCTGAAGTCAGGGGAGATATCAGAGAGGAAACTGTCAGAGATCCACTGTTCAGCTCTGGCCTACCTGCTGCAGATGTCAGAGGAGGTTCTGGATGAGCTGCACCTGCTGCAGTACAACACCTCAATGGAGGGACGACGTCGCCTGATTCCAGCTGTGAGGAACTGCAGGAAGGCCGTGTAAGTAAAGATTTTTGGGGCCGGACATCGGCGTTTAAATCAAGCGAGTGGATCATGTCAGGTAGCAATACCCCCTCCAGTGGTCATTCCTTCAATTCTTTATCTCCATTGCAGCGTCCATAAATTAAAAACAACAACAATTCATCCAGAAATGTTCAACACTGGCTGGATATAAGTTCAAAGGTCAATCCAGACAAACCAACATAAGGCAGGAATAATAGGAGCCACAAGTTAACTGACTATCATGAAATTACTGTCATGTCATTAAATCACTTTTGTTTGTTTGTATACATCGTATTCTAACGACAGAAAAACACATTTTAACTAATGACACGTGACTATTTTGCTTCATTTGTTCAACGTAAAAACAGCCGGCCTCGTTGGTTTAAATGGGTGTTTTAGGTCTTTGTGGCGGTTCCGTTTGGAGCCTTTATGTGACCCACAAAGTTGTTGGAGCCTTTCCACACCCGTTAGGTGGCAACTTCATCACTAGCAACAAAAGGTGCAGTGAAAATGATTTGAAGGGAAACAGGCAGATAGAACAGAAGCTGAGGGCAATCGATGCAACCAGAGACTCTGATGTCATCGATCGGATCGCTGAATTAAGACTTGACGCACCATCGTACAAATTGGATGAAATGCAAAATATCCAAAGAGCCGATAGACAGATAAAAAGATGCACGTTTCTTTAAACCATTTGCTACAATCATTTTAAATATTGAGTAATTATGAGCTGTTCTAAAATAAGACAAATGTTGAGAATAATTCAGTTGCATTTCAGATCTGATGGTCGTTCAAACTGTTGCTCTACGGTGTTGAATTTAGCTTTTCCAGGAAATGAGCTACATTTGTGTTGAGGTAGATTCTCAGATAAGTTGATGAGAAATCCCAAAGTTTGACTCACTATTTTTGTTTCATACACAACAGACTGGCTGATAGTTTTCTTTCAAAGAGTCATTGGGAAGTTGTGGCCTCAGCAATGACGTCAAACCCTTCTCATCTACGGGAGCTGATCTTAAGCTGGAACGAAAGCCTGAGAGATGCCGGAGTAAAGTTCCTGTTTTCTGCAATGATGCATCCAAACTGCAGACTGGAGACGCTCAGGTCAGGAGGCCTCTGTTGGTCTTTTCTAAATTTCTTTACATTTTCTGCTTTTCTCTTCATTTTCAGATTTAGAAATGTGTTTTTATTTGCCCCATTTATTCCTTTTCCAGGCTGAGTGGCTGCTGGTTATCAGAGATCAGCTGTGGCTCTCTGGCCTCGGCGCTGAGGTCCAATCCCTCCCATCTGAGGGTTCTGGACCTGACTGGGAACCAGCTGCAGGATTCAGGAGTGAAGCGGCTCTGTTCTGGACTGGAGAGTCCAAACTGTAAACTGGAGAGGCTCAGGTCAGTCTTCATTTTTCTACCTATATACCAGCTGCTAAGATGGTGAAGTGAGGCTGTTCTCAACACTGCTGTGATGCACCACATTAAAAACATTCCTTGGAATATCGTGAATTCAGGTCTGACCCAACTAAGAACTAACGTAGGTTTAGTACTGACGCAGATAACATGCAGACCTGCACCGTATAACCTCATCCTGCATTTTTCAGATTAGAATGCTGCAGTTTATCAGAGATCAGCTGTGGCTCTCTGGCCTCGGCGCTGAGGTCCAATCCCTCCCATCTCAGAGAACTGGACCTGAGTCGGAACCAGCTGCAGGATTCAGGAGTGAAGCTGCTCTGTGGTTTTCTCCACTTTCCAAACTGCCGACTGGAAACTCTGAGGTAAACACCATTCTCAAAAATGTCCATTATTCCATCCGAGGGTCCTCACACTTTCTGAGTGTGTGTGTTGTGCCCAGTTCCTTCAGGAGGGAGGGCCACACGGGGACCACTTATTCATGATAAATTGATTTAAGGACAATGAAAAAGCTCACAGATGGTAACCAAAATTAGACAAAACTAGGTGAGGGTGCCTGGTAGACACCAGCCAACGAGGAGGGAGATGGTGAGGGAGACAGGAAGTCATCTAAGACAGGTTGTGCCTTTAAAGATGAGCCACAGGTGAGATGGATCTCCATGATGAGATGGGAGGGAAAGAGGTGGGAGAACCTGGGAAGAGTGAGGGCCAGAACAATATAGATTCTCCTTTGGAACAGTGCAAACCTGAGAGGTTGGAATTGTGGTCATTACATATTACTATCATTTTTTAACCTGTAACTAAATTAAATATTTACAGATCATGCCTTTGATTAACCTTTCAGATGAATACTGGTTTCACTTATAACCTTATAAAAGTTTCCCTTCTTTATTTAGATTAAGGAGCTGCAGCTTATCAGAGATCAGCTGTGACTCTCTGGCCTCGGCGCTGAGGTCCAATCCCTCCCATCTCAGAGAACTGGACCTGAGTCAGAACCAGCTGCAGGATTCAGGAGTGAAGCTGCTGTCTGATCTCGTAGAGAATCCACACTATGGGCTGAAGACATTGTTTCAGTAGCTGGTTGAAGCCAGTCAACTCCCGCTCATCTGCTGCATCACCATTTTTTCAAAGGGAAAAAAAAGGGAAACGTGGGTTTGTCCCAGGCTTCAGCTTCCTTAAGGCTTAATCCCATTAATAATTTCTAAACTTCCAGGGGTTTTGAGCGCTAGCGGCTGGACGGATGCTTCTATTTTGTCTTGGCTGGAATAAAAGGGCGACTCTTCCCGAACCTTCTCTGTTCCTGCCTTTTATGATTACTCCTCCAGCACAGAGGAAGCCCTGGCAAGGACTGAAGACGCCTTATCGGACCGTCCTCTCGGCCTCCGTGAAGCTTTCCCTCCCGTTCCGAGGCAGCTCTCTCTGTGAGCCGGCATCTCTGGACCCTCGATGATAATCGTCGGAAACCTTCACACCTCTTCCGGCTCCGCCACCGACAGCCGGAGCTTTTCCGGAGACAGTTTTTCCCCTTTCTGACCTCGACGTGACCCCGATTTCCTGACGAGCTCAAGTTCTTGTGACTTTAATTGTAACTTAATAAGCTAGCAAAGCTCCAGCTCCAGGAAAACAGCTAATTAGCTTTCATGTATTTTATGCTGTTGGTTTTTTTTGTTTTTTTTCTTCTTTGATTTTTCTTCTTCAAGATGAGAAAGAGAACGACGTCAACATGAAAGGAATGATAAATGAACGGGTTTAATCCATAAGTTTACACTTAATAGCCTAAGACAGACACTCGCTCCAGCCGATCAGAACGCGCTTGCTCGCCGCTTTGATGCTCTTTAATGATTTCAGGGATGATTCCATCACAAAGTAGAAGCTGAAGAAAGTCGAAAAGAGTTAAATGCGCACGTAGATTCGGCACAGATGGCAGCTTTCACTCTGAATATGATTCCTTTTGTCATTTTGACGCACAGATTTTGGGCAAAGGTCAGATCTGAGCAGACAAAAACCTTTTAGCATTAGCGTAGCTCCGGCTCCAGACGTCAGCCGCTCCTTTGTTCAAAGGAAATGTCACAAAAGTTACGTCAAAAATATCTATTTTCATCCGTCTCTCGTCTTCTTTTAGCCTGACAGTTGCTGCTCAGGGCACCGTGATTACACCAAACTACAGCCAACCGGCTTCACTAGTTAGCATCGTCACTCCATAGCAACGAGGTTTGGAGGCTGGACTCCCAGCTGGGTCAAAGGTCACCGGCATGGCGAGCTATTAACGGTTCAGAGAAGCTGTTCGTGGTAAAAGTTCTGCAGATTCTTCACATTCGCGCGTGTTGTTGATGAACGTTAAAGGCGTTAGCCTGCGTCTCGTTCGTAGCATCTGTACGGATCACCTAAAATGTTGTCGAGATTTGACTCGCATCAATTTAACTGCAAAAAAGGGTTTCACTTAATTAGCCCTCGTCAGGTCTAGCGAGGGTGATCCTAGCTGACTATAGAGATGACCTTAGCTGTTAATGCTAGGCTAAATTCTCAACAGGCTAAAGGTTTTACCTTCGTTTCTCTAATTACTTATTACTAATAGGGAGGGTCTAACATGGTGGAGTCCAACCCCTTTCTTCTGATACGACCACAGTTGCTAGCTACAGATGCTACGTCCTATCTGTGCCGGTCACTCTGGTCGTGGTTCGTATTCAAAACGCAGTTGCCCCGGCGGGGCAGGAGGTCGCAGTCGGGCCTAATTACCTCTTTACCGGGACGCGATCTCAGCACGTCTCGCATTAATCTGCCGCTTTGATCTCCAGGTGATGTCATCAGTCCCAGATTACGAAGCTAGCCTAATTAATCCGAATAAACGGCGCCCGTTTGAGTGTCGTCTAAGAGCGTTCGGCCTTTCCCTCTGTCGCTACGCGGAACGTTTCGGGTTCCGGATATATTCCCGAGGACACTTTGACCTCTGTGTCGCTATGGTAACCACCTGAGCCACAGAATATGGTGGCAAATTGATGTTGGAAGCGGCAGCTCTTCCTCCGCCGTGCGTCGGTGTACGTGCTGCTCTGTATGTGTTATATTTAATGATGTGTTTCTTTGCTGCGGGAGCCTCCATATATGCAGATGTTCTTCGCTAGCTTAGCGACACGACCAATTTTGCCAAATCTGCCGGCGACGGGCGCTCGGCGTGTTTAACGAACGGCTCCTTTTGTTCAACAGGAACTTTTCGAAGGCGTAAAACACAAACAAGGCTGCTTCGCTTTCGTCAGTTTTCACGTTCCGATTCCTTTTTCTTTTTTTTTTCGGAAAACTGTGGAGAAAACGGACTCGTCCGGGTGGCTGGAGGAGAATCTGAGAGTGCTAATTAGACGCAGGCTGAGCCTCTTGTGTGCGATGCCTCCATTTTGAAAGGATCTGTAATATTCATGTTGTTAGCATTCGGGCTACAACTCCCCGACGTGCACGCGTGGCGTTCCTGTCGCAGTCGGGCTCTTTTTCCCGGCGCTGCGAAGCGGAGCAGGTAGCATGAAGGTGTCGGAGGCAGGACGTGCGCGCTGCTTTGATCTCCTTTGATCCTCCGCACATGTGCATTCCCCACCTGTAATGAGCCAAACTCGGGCCGTAAAGAGCACTTTGCAAGCTTTTATTGGAGGATAGTATCTGGAAGCGCTCGTGCATAAATCATGTCGCTGTAACCTGCGTCCTTCAGCACAAAGCTCTGCATTTTAATGCCCAGAGCCCAGCGGCACAAAGCTGCGGCTGGGCGCCAGTCAGCTCGCTGCAGGGCTCACCTGCCAGCGGCGTCACAGCAGCCATTCATTACACCCGGGCAGGCGGCGGGGACAAGAGCAGGCGACAGTCTGAAAGAGCCCCCCCGCCCCCCCCACCCGCATGTTTAAGGTGAGACCGCCGTGGACGCCAAAGGCGGCGCGGGCCCGCTCAGCTATTGGCGGCTGCAGAATCGGATGGCAGAGTACGGCCACTAGACCCCCCCCCCCACACACACACACACACACACACACACACACACACCGCTCGTTTAATCCTTTCACGAGCCACATCACCGTCAGGAGCTAGCGTAGCACAGGGCAGCACTGGACGCTAGCATCCTGCAGGCGAATTCTCTGCTAACAATTCCAACCAGGAAGCGTCTGATTTAAAAAAGCAGGCAAACTTTATCGTCTTGCAGCAGGGGGACAAGTCCCACGTGCACGCTGGCACAGCCTGAGAGTTGGACCCCCCCCCCCCCCCGTTCTGAGGAGCGAGCGGTTCACAGCTTGAACAGAAGTTGCAGAGCATTTTATTCTTCCGTGTGTAACACAAGAGATCATTTTTTTGTTATTTGGACCATTATCATGTCCTGCTGACGAGTCCTGTCCTGCAGATTAAGGTCACGTTTCCACTGTCAGGTGACAGCTTCTGCTCCCTGAAGCAGGAGCTAGCGCAGCGCCCAAAAAGGCGTTCCTGCCTGTAAAACCCTCCATAAATCCAACCAGGAGGAGATAAGCCTCACACCCCGTCACCGACACCCAACAAGCGGGCTTCTTCTGAGCTAATTTAGTGGTTTCAGCAGACGTTCTGCGAGGAACACATTAAACATGCATCTTTGGTGGCTTCAGTGCCGCTGCGCTCAGCTGTGAAATGAACCACTGTTGAAGAAGAGATTGTGACCGGGACTTTGACCACACCTGTGGTTCCGCAACGGAGAAATCAGATTTATTAAAATGGTTTCTTTCTTCTGACGATCCGGGGTGGAGGGGGGCCGTCCCAAATTCAGCTATTAAAATTCAGCACGAGTCCTCGTCTTCTGAAACGGGCCCTTGGCGTGCAGCAGGACCCGATGCTGGAGCGTAGGACGCCATCTGTGAGAGCTTCGGGCGACTCCAACAGGTCGGGTTCTTCAGTTCTATGAAGCGTGCTTTTATTTTGGAGGAAGGTCTCAGCTGAGGAGGCTCAAGGGTTCCCATCCCTGGACCTGCTGGAGGGACAGTCTGGAAGACCTGGATGATCTCCTGGAGCAGGTGGAGGGGAGGTGGTCAGGGCCGCCCTGTGACCCGGCCCATCATGGGCCTGACCGAGGAGCCTGGATCATATGAGGAAACCCACCAGGACACCAATGAGAGGAGAACGAAGGTGGTTCCTGCTGTGGTGATCAGAGAACACGTGCGGCGATGTTCCTCCCGCGGAGCCACAGGTGCAGAAAGGCCGCCGCTCCCGGAACGCCGGCGCAGACAAATGAACTGTCGTGTACTCGTGTTAATTAATTATCAAAAGGGCAGGAGCACAATCAGCCTGTCTCAGTAGGACAATGCTCCTGGCCAGGAGCGTCCTGCTGCTCCAAAGGTCACGCCGCCCCGCGCTCCGCGGCTCCGCGGCTCCGCGGCTCCGCTCTGAAATGAAAATATTCCCACGCGATGAGACAATTAATGTGACCGCTGCTAATGAGGTGGCACATGTTCTTCCGGAAGCCTGGCCTCCGTTTTTTTGGATTCTGTGTTGACGTTTGCTTTGACCTGTGGCTCTAAACGCTTGTTTGTTCGGTTGGAGCGCCACCATAAACAATCGGCGCCTTCAGGGGTTTAAGGGGTCGGAAAAATAAAAGGAAGGTTGGTTTAGGATGTGGTGCTAACATGCTAATGTCCCGGCGGAGGGTCTCAAGTTAGCGTCTGGATCAGAGGGCCACTGAAACGTTCACGTCTCCTGTGACTGGCCCTCGCCGTATTTATAATCCACGCTTGTCTCCACGGAGACCAGAGCTTCCTTCACTGCTGGATTTTAGAAAAAAAAGTGTTTTCATATCTTCTTCTTCTGCTCCCTGATTGGCCGCATTCGTCTGTGACGTCATCCTGGTGTTTAAAAGCGTCTGAAAACCCATTTAGAGTTGGAAACCTGCCGGAGATCCTCTGAGGGATTCGCCAATGAGCTGCGAAGTGTAATGGCGAGTGGAAAAAAATAAAAGAAGCCGCCCGACGCGTTGACGACAGAAGCTGCTCCAGGTTGTCGTTGCCTGTTGCTCAAAATGCTCTAAAAGGGCGAAATGGTGGCAAAAATGAGCTGCGAAACATTCCCCGGAGGGTCCACGAGGAGGCGGAGAGGGAGAGGAAAGCAACATGGATTGGAAACTGAGCAATTTGCCAGAAAAGAAGGAAACTTCAGGCGTGGCGGAGCAGCTCTGGGTTCCCCAGCACTCCAAAGACCGGCCCGTTAATTGGTGGCAGACAATTAACTGGTCTGTGTGTGTGTGTGTGTGTGTGTGTGTGTGTGTCAGGCCGGTGATGAACCGGTCCAGACTCCGGGGGCGACCCGGCTAACGTCAAAGATCAGCTGCGGCCCCCTGCGAGCGGGAAGAGGCGAGGAGGTCGGAGCTAATGGGTGGATGGAATCATGGTTTCCCAATTAAAGCTGCCGGCTGAGGGATGTTGAGTCGGCATTAAAGGTCATTTGATACTGAAATAGAAGCGAGTGAGGGGAGGAAAAAACGACCAACAAGGTCCAAATCCATGATCCCGGCGCCGGATTTAACCTGGCGGCGTCCCGCTGAAGCGCCCGTGATGCTAATGTAAGCGCTAACGGAGGCGAAGGTCCTGATGTGGTCGCCGCATCTCATGACTCCACGTGCATCGCGTCTTAGCGGCGTCTCCCCTCTGCACGTGCACGTTGTGGTTTTGGGGCGCGACG
>NW_026622084.1:0-59101 GCF_003711565.1 Takifugu flavidus | reverse complement strand
AGAACTGAAAAAAGCATCTTATTTCACCATTTTTCCAGCAGCATACAACTCCTGATAATGCTTCATATCCCATCAGCATTTCTCTTTCAATGACACTCACAAACCAACACAAACATATACACAGGACCATATTTGTCCTATAAGGAACTTTCTTTTATAGCTATGGATAGAGCCCCATCTTGTGTTTTAAGAAATTCATTTATACTGTAAACAAATTAAAGTGCAGAGATGTGTGCAGCACAAATTTAATTTTGACCAACAGTAACAATTTCTGTTATTTTTCAAACAAATTCTGGTGCTTCAATAAATTTTAATAAAGTTTGCCTATTAAAGCACCAGCGAGAAAGCACCTGCCAGCCTGCGTGCGCCCCCTTGAGGTGAGGCAGAGTACTGTGCTGTGAAATATCGCGAATTGCATTTTATGTTATTGCTATTTTAATAAAAGTAGAGTAGTTTCGTAGGTAATACGAGAAGGATTCAAATGTGGGAAAGTGGATTGTGGGAACGGATCTGTATGTGAGCGTGTTAGTAAGAAGGAGGACCAAACAATAATGTGTGATATCTGCTTAGGTTAGGGTCCTCAGGCCCGTGCACCTGTGCGTAGGCTGAGCACCGCTCCAATATGGTCAAAACATGAGCAATGTGACTCGGCGAGCATGAACGTTCCCCTGCCTGTGTGGGAAATGTAGCTGATGCAGTCTGTGTAACGAAGATACGCCTCCTGCTGTGTAATCATGCCTGTTTTAATAAAAGAGACATCGCTGGGGAGGAGGAGGAGGAGAGTCTCCGGGACGACGCGGCAGAGTTCGTGTCTGATCGGAGCGCCACTCCCCCCTGGCCAGGGGAAAAGTCTTCGAAGTCTGGTCTCAACTTGTGGTGAACTTTGTTCGTGCGCCTGTCTGAGTACACTTCTGAGGATTTCGACGACAACTGCCTGCCTCACCTGCTGACTTTCCTCTGCACTTTATTGGGCGGTCAGCAGGAATAGTTCTCTCACACGTGCATAAAAGACATTACACAGACTGCAGAAAGTCATGGTGTATAACGACCATTTCTGTAAAGTTCATATTAGCAATATGGCACACGTCATGCAACCCAGTTTGTATTGGATCGTGCAGTCAGACGTGAGGCCCAATTCTCCCCTGCCTCACCCGGGGTTTCTGCCCTGGATTTGATCGGGAAAACAATTTTGACTTAATAAAATGGCAGAAATGTGTAGTCAGACTCCAAATGCATTTTTAACACATATCAGTGGAAAATATTAATCTTTATTTTTGTACACTTTCTTTTTTCCTTTTTAGTGCCTCCCCTCCCCACGTCACTGTGTTAATTATGTCCGACCTGGTCAAGAGTGAATTCAGTACCCGACACTCAACAGCTGACTGGACAGTTGTGCCGTCAGTACTAACGGCCCAGTCGGAGCAAAGAACTGGTCTGTGCTGCAATTTTAAGTAAATATTGTCATTTTAAATTTCATAGACTCATGAACGTTCTACTTCGGAGAGAGTTGCTCTAATCAGAATAATTGGGAATTCACGCGATCTGATTGGCTTTTAGCGGAGGTACCGTAATTTCACGACCACATGGCGCACTTAAGTCTTAAATCTTCTCCAACCTGGACGGGGCCCCTGATACTGCGGTGCGCCTTCAGAACTGAAGAAACGTCTTCACAAGAGAATAAAAAACCGTCCAGTTGACACAGAAAACTACCTTGGATAATTATGGCCTGGATGGTTGAGAATCTACACAGACAAAATCTGTAAATGCTTTTCGACTTGCCGGCTTTCGCAAAATTGCTAAATTGCTACATACATTGCTAAATACACGCTAGCATGCATGTTGTAAGCTATCGTACCGGTATGTTTTACCATGCCCGCGCCCTATAATCCGGTGCGCCTGATGTATGTGTTAAATACAGAAATAGCACCTGTAACTGAGGCTGCACCTTTTAATACGGTGCGCCCTTTGGTCGGGAAAATACGGTATATAGACCATAGGGCACGTTTGTGCGTGATATCACTCCGCATCTGCGCAACGACAACAACCTCCTATCTTTAGTATTGCTGCGCCAACTGGTGGTCTTTTGGGTTGAGGATAGCAGTGATCTATATGTAGCTATATGTAGCTATAGCGTCATTGGCCTCCACTCCAGCCACTCCTGGTAGTTCCTCAAAAACACTGAGTTTTTAGTGGATGCACAATCTGTGGAAGCAAACATAGAAATTTCTGAAGAGCCAAAGTTCTTGCAACAAAAATATAGTCCCCAATTAGGTTGTTTTGTTATCACACGACCCCGTCCCCATTATCTTAAGAGAATATAAAAGAATGAGTGGAGACAGAAGAGAGAATGAGACGTTTTTGGCCTGTGTCTCTCTTGATTTTGTGTTTATTTTTGCAGTAAACTTAAAGGAGGCCTTTTCACTTTGTTTGATTCCATTTAAGCTGATATTCCATTCTTGACATCTTAAAATTTACAGGATTCATGGGAGATTTATTTGGTCATTTTGCTTCTTTTTATTTACTAGTTCCCACCTTTATTATTTGTTTTTATTAGATTGCAATAAATCATATAACATTTAACAGATTGACTAAAGTCAAATGACCTGCGGTTCCCACCGATAGCCGTCATTCTGATGGGTTTTTGCTGGTTGCAGCTGAAATATTCCAATGCTCCATGTCACAGAGACAGTAAATACTAAACCCTAAAGATTCTGAAGGCATGATGTAAAATAGTAACGTATAATACAGACATTTGAAGAGACAATTAAGAGAATGTTTCATGCTTATAAGAGTGGTCGAGGAGCCATTTAGAACTTTATAAAGATGCATTGTGTGATACCAGGAACTAATTTAACTTCAAGGCGAAGCTGCTTCTGCTTTGTCGACCATCGACTGATCTCCTGAAAGTCCACCACCGCTTTTTGAAAACTGATTTTTTTCATCTATGGAGGGAGTAGACGGCAGATGTTTCCACAGATGCTCTTCACCAGTGGTCAGTGAGTGATGCAGCAGATGAGCGGGAGTTGACTGGCTTCAACCAGCTACTGTCTCAATGTCTCCAGCCCATAGTGTGGATTCTCTACGAGAGCAGACAGCAGCTTCACTCCTGAATCCTGCAGATTGTTGAAGCTGAGGTCCAGTTCTCTCAGATGGGAGGGATTGGACCTCAGCGCCGAGGCCAGAGAGTCACAGCTGATCTCTGATAAACTGCAGCAAAACAATCTGAAAAATGCAGGATAAGGTTATACGGTGCAGGTCTGCATGTTATCTGCGTCAGTACTAAACCTACGTTAGTTCTTAGTTGGGTCGTACCTGAATTCACGATATTACAAGGAATTTTTTTAATGTTGTGCATCACATCAGTATTGAGAACAGCCTCACTTCACCATCTTAGCAGTTGGTATATAGGTAGAAAAATGAAGACTGACCTGAGCATCTCCAGTTTACAGTTTGGACTCTCCAGTCCAGAACAGAGCCGCTTCTGAATCCTGCAACTTGTTGGCGCTCAGGTCCAGAACCCTCAGATGGGAGAGGTTGGACTTCAGAGCTGAGGCCACAGAATCACAGCTGGTCTCTGATAAACTGCAGCCTCTTAGTCTAAAATAACAATTATTTTGAGAGAAGACAAATAAAAATCAACATGTACCAGAGCAAAACACAGCTTACAAGCAACAAACCTCTGGTCCTGCACTGGCTTATCTGCCGTATGTTCCTATTTTGGGTTCTTTCAGGGCGTTGGACAAGATCTACACCGTATGTAAAGTGTGTGTAGGTCAAAATACCTTCCAAGTTTGTGAGACCACATTTCTCAATAGCACTCAACTCTTGTCAGGAGTTGGGACAAAGCGACCCACTCCTGATAGCTTGTGGGCGATGCTGCAGCAACCCTGCAATCCCTACACTCTCTGGTGAAACCAAATCAAAGGTTTTAGACACTGCTGGATGCTGGAAGGGTGGCTATAGTCTGCGACGCATCGTTCCCCTGACTGCACATTTCTCCAACAATGATTGGCAGCTGGTGTCACTTGTTCTCTAGATGAGAGAAGGAAAGAGAGCCCCCCCACAGTGTGTTTGATTGCCCCACTGCAAGCTCAATGCTGCCAGAAAACATTGCAGGAGCATCAATTCCCCTCAGGGCATCAACAAGGACCTCAGGAAAAGGTGCAGCTGCCACCTACTAGAGACAAGCACACTGAGCTGAGATTCAAAGCCCTCTCCTCCCAAGAGAAGAGCTTGTTTGTTGGAGGCTCTCGGGAGATATACTGGTGCCACAGCTCCAGCTCAGCCCGTCTCTGGAGCTGAGGTGGAGCTTAGCAAGTTTCATGGTTCTCCACCACTTCCTCTCGCTGAGGACCTTCTCAGTGGTGGTTTCTGCTCCACCTTCCAAGTTGAGCAGGTGTACTTCTGATTCCTGCCACCAGTGTCTCTGCAGAAAGAGTCTTCTCTACTGTTTTATATTATATTATAGAAAATTAGGATTTTTGTTTGATCTCTTAGATTTGTTGACTAAGAGCAGCTTTTTCTTTAATAACATAGAAAGATTCGATGAGAAGAGAAAATGTATTATTTTATGAGCTACTTCCACTACTATTATATACACATACTTCCATATTGTCTTAGATTGCAAGCTGCATTTATTGCATCGTTCATAGAAAGTCAGATTTGTGAGGAGAAAAACTCAAATAAGGTCATTTTCTTTAATGATCATTATAAAAGAAGGAGGCGATGAAAAACAAACAGATTTATAAAAAATGTGTGAAAACTTATGCATGGAAACCTTTTTAAAATGGTTGCATTGTGTAGAATCGGTGTAGAATCAACTTGTTGACTTCTGATTTGGACTCCAATCGAAGTGAGGTGCAACAATTGTGGATGCTGAAAGCTTCAGATCTTCATGAAGGTTTCGGTGTTGGACTGACCTGCTGCCCCTTTAAGAGGGAGGCAGGTTTGGGCTTCTGGCTGGTGGAATGAAGCCACCTAAGATGAAAATGATTGCAGGCTTTCGGTACCAAGGTTTAACAGGGTGCTCACTTCACACTTGGGCTTTTCTCTTTTTTGGGATGGGTTTTCTCAGTAGAGAAGGGGCATGGCACACTGCAGCAGCTTTCTTTTGGGGTTTTCTAGTTTTCCTTCTGATCTTTAAAAGACAGGAAGAACCATTTTTGATTGGTCTGAATGTTTGGGCGGTTTTGTGGCCAGCCTAAAATAAAACAAGACAAATCTACAACTGATACTTCCTTTCTAGTCATTGATGACCATCCTCACATGGGACAGATTTCCACACCAATTTAATACTGCAAATCTATCCTGTGTGGTCTTTTTTCCGAGAACTGTAACACTACGTTTATAACAAAGATCAAACATGTAAACATTTATGTCTAACTAATTACACCTGGGAAAGTACTCTGGACCATCTCTCTGACTGACCTGAGCGTCTCCAGCTTACAGAGAGGATCCTGGAGAAAACCACAGAGCTGCAGGAGTGATCCTGAATCCTTCAGCTGGTTCCCACTCAGGTCCAGAACCCTCAGATGGGAGAGGTTGGACCTCAGCGCCGAGCCCAGAGAGTCCACAGCTGATCTCTGATAAACTGCAGTACTTTAATCTGAATGACAGATAAAAGATGCCATTTTACAGCTCTTGCACACACAGTCATCATTTCGTGTTGGTTTAGAAAAGCCGGCAGTTCCTTCTGCCCCATAAACCAGATCAGCTTTCAGTCTTTTTCATTTCAGTATTTAATTTACTGCATACCTGAGAGTCTCCAGCTTAACGACAGGATCCTGAGAGAAAACCACAGAGCTGCTTCACTGCTGGATCCTTCAGCTGGTTCCAACTCAAGCTCCAGAACCCTCAGATGGGAGGGATTGGACCTCAGCGCAGAGGCCAGAGAGTCACAGCTGATCTCTGATAAACTGCAGTCACTCAGTCTGGATAAGGAATCATGGCAAGAAATGATCTCTTATTGGAGGAAAAGTCATATTACACTTGCTCAAAATCATTATTTCATTTTATTTCATTATTTAATCAGGGCCCTTGGAGTCAGGAGAGATCTGGCCCCCCACTGATAAACTGGGATATTACAGCAACAACATAGTTAAAAAGTATCTATAAATTGTCTTTCAATGGCTCATTTAAATTCATACTAAACTTCTCTTCTCCAAAAGTCAATGGAGTTTATCTTGAAGCCTTTTATTGTTTAGTTGTTATGTCGAAGATAAAGAAAGCTGACCTGAGAGTCTCCAGCTTACAGAGAGGATCCTGCAGAAAACCACAGAGCAGCTTCATTGCTGGATCCTTCAGCTGGTTATGACTCAGCTCCAGAACCTCAGATGGGAGGGTTGGACCTCAGCGCCGAGGCCAGAGAGTCACAGCTGATCTCTGATAAACTGCAGCGCCACAGCCTGGAAACCAATAAATGGGGCAAATAAAAAACACATTTCTAAATCTGAAAGTGAAGAGAAAAGCAGAAAATGTAAAGAAATTTAGAAAAGACCAACAGAGGCCTCCTGACCTGAGCGTCTCCAGTCTGCAGTTTGGATGCATCATTGCAGAAGACAGTAACTTTACTCCGGCATCTGTCAGGCTTTTGTTCTTGCTTAAGCTCAGCTCCCGTAGATGAGAAGGGTTTGACGTCATTGCTGAGGCCACAACTTCCCAATGACTCTTTGAAAGAAAACTATCAGACAGTCTGTTGTGTATGAAACAAAAATAGTGAGTCAAACTTTGGGATTTCTAATCAACTTATCTGAGAATCTACCTGAACACAAATGTAGCTCATTTCCTGGAAAAGCTAAATTCAACACCTTAGAGCAACAGTTTGAACGACCATCAGATCTGAAATGCAACTGAATTATTCTTAACATTTGTCCTATTTTAGAACAGCTCATAATTACTCAATATTTAAAATGATTATAGCAAATGGTTTAAAGAAACGTGCATCTTTTTATCTGTCTATCGGCTCTTTGGATATTTGCATTTCATCCAATTTGTACGATCGTGCGTCAAGTCTTAATTCAGCGATCCGATCGATGACATCAGAGTCTCTGGTTGCATCGATTGCCCTCAGCTTCTGTTACATCTGCCTGTTTCCTTCAAATCATTTTCACTGCACCTTTTTGCTAGTGATGAAGTTGCCACCTAACGGGTGTGGAAAGGGTCAAACAATTTGTGGGTCACATAAAGGCTCCAAACGGAACCGCCACAAAGACGTAAAACACCCATTTAAACCAACGAGGCCGGCTGTTTTTACGTTGAACAAATGAAGCAAAATAGTCACGTGTCATTAGTTAAAATGTGTTTTTCTGTCGTTTGAATATGATGTATACAAACAAACAAAAGTTATTTAATTACATTACAGTAATTTCATTATAGTCAGTTAACTTGTGGCTCCTATTATTCCTGCCTTATGTTGGTTTGTCTGGATTGAACTTTGAACTTATATCCAGCCAGTGTTGAACATTTCTGAATGAATTGTTGTTTTTTTTAATTTATGGACGCTGCAATGGAAATAAAGAATTGAAGGAATGACCACTGGAGGGGGTATTGCTACCTGACATGATCAACTGATTGATTTAAACGCCCCAAAAATCTTTACTTACACGGCCTTCCTGCAGTTCCTCACAGCTGGAATCAGGCGACGTCGTCCCTTCTCTGAGGTGTTGTACTGCTGCAGGTTCAGCTCATCCAGAACCTCCTCTGACATCTGCAGCAGGTAGGCCAGAGCTGAACAGTGGATCTCTGACAGTCTCCTCTCTGATTTCTTCTCTGACTTCAGGAACTCTTGGATCTTCTGATGCACTGACTGGTCCTTCATCTCCATCAGACAGTGGAAGATGTTGATGCTTCTGTCTGGGGAGATTTCATCACTGTTCACCTTCTTCAGGTTGTTGAGGACCTTCTGGATGGTTTCTGGGTGGTTCTCCATCTGATCCAACAGTCCACCCAAGATCCTCTGATTGGACTCCAGAGAGAGACCATGAAGGAAGCGAACAAACAAGTCTAGGTGGCCATTTTTACTTTTGAGAGATTTCATTAGTGCTCTCATGAGGAAGTCATCAAGAGATGTGACTGGATCATTATTTAACAACCCAGCAAACCTGGAAAAACGGTTTGGTTTCGAATATTTTAGGAACTGATTTATAACCGCTGTGTCTTTCCTGGTGTAACGGTGGAACATGTAGACGGCAGCCAGAAACTCCTGAATGCTCAGATGAACAAAGCAGTAGACTGATTTCTGGAAGATCACACTCTCTCTATTGAAGATCTCTGTACAAACTCCTGAGTACACCGACACCTCGGAGACGTCCAGTCCACATCGCTCCAGGTCTTCTGAGTAGAACATGATGTTTTCTTTCTCCAGATGTTCAAACGCCAGCCGACCCAACTTCCGAAGGAGTTTTTTATCAGCCTTAGTCAGTTCCTCTGGTCTCTGCTTTCCTCCATACTTCTGCTTCTTCCTCTTTATCTGAACCCTCAGGAAGTGTGAGTAGAGGTCAGTCAGGGTTTTGGGCAGCTCTCCTCTCTGGTCTCTGGTCATCATGTCCTCCAGAACTATAGCAGTGATCCAGCAGAAAACTGGGATCAGACACATGATGTGGAGGCTCCTGGAGGCCTTGATGTGTGAGATGATTCTCTTGGACAGATCTTCATCACTGAACCTCCTCCTGAAGTACTCCTCCTTCTGGGAGTCAGTGAAGCCTCGTACTTCTGTGATCCTGTCAACACACGAGGGAGGAATCTGATAGGCTGCTGCAGGTCTGGAGGTGATCCAGATGAGAGCTGAGGGAAGCAGGTTCCCCTGGATGAGGTTCACCAGGAGCACCTCAACGGACGATACTTGTGTGACATCAGAGATGACCTGATGCTTGTTGAAATCCAGTGAAAACCTGCTTTCATCCAGGCCATCAAAGATGAACAGAAGTTTCCAGACAGTCAGATCTTCTGCTCTGATCTTCTGTAATGTGGATGGAAACATGGCAGACATGAAGCAGTGAGAGAAGACTGTGCTGCTCATCTCTGATCAAGTTCAGCTCCCTGCATGAGAGCGGAAGCACCAGACTGATGTCTTGGTTCTCCAAACCTTCTGCCCAGTCCAGACTGAACTTCTGCACCGAGAAGGTTTTTCCAACGCCGGCGACACCGTTGGTCAGAACCACTCTGATGTGTCTCTGTTGCTCAGATAAGACTTTGAAGATGTCCTGGCACTTGATTGGGGTGTCCTGGATGTTCTTCTTGGAGGTTCTCTCAAGCTGTCTCACCTCATGTTGTGTGTCCACCTCCTCACTTTGTCCCTCAGTGATGTAGAGCTCAGTGTAGATCTTGTTCAGCAGGGTTCCACTTCCTGCTTCATTAGTTCCTTCAGTCACATGTTCACATCTTCTCTTCAGACTCATCTTATGACCTTCTATCACCTCCTGCAGATCACCTCCTGAAAATAAGTAAACCAATGATTTCCATCTCTCATAAATCATCAACACAACTACAAATTCATGACATCACAATTTCAATTTTATATTGAACAATTTTACTTTGTTTGGGCTTCATTTCAGCATCTCCAGATCTGCTTCCAGATTGTGAACAAGAGGACTCTCCTGGTGGAGCTGACTGGTCCCAGTTTGATAGGATGTGCTCCCCCTCTCACTATGAAACACATCTCTATTAGTCCTTTGATTTATAGGATGAAAGAACCTGATCAAGACTCAATATTGTTCCAGCATTTATGTCTGAATTCATCTTTCAGTTTTAAACATGATTCTTGTTTCTAATCAACAATATTCACATTAAGTATGTAACTATATGACTGTCTGAGGTTTAAGTGTTAAACATCTCCAATAATAAACTCACAACTGCTGCTGTTAATGTGACTAACAGCTGGTACACAAACACATCATCACACTTTAGTTTTCTTACATTTTGTCTGAACTTCTGAAGTTTATCACTCTATCTATGGACCGGTCACTGTTCAGGGACACACAGCTGGGCACTGTGGACTCTGCTCTGTCCTCGTCCATCCTGAGGAAACATCAGAAATAGTGATGAGACTGTGATGAAGGTAAATAATCTGTAGAGGTTGTAGTTAAATAATCCCAATTCACTGCATTTTTATCAAACAGGAACATTTCTAATACATTCTGGCTAAACACTGAATCAATAAATCAATGATGTATCTGTATAATTTCCATGTTTTCAGAGTTTAAGCTGCTTTTTTTAACTGTTCCCTGCAGTGAGAAAAGAACTGGCACCTTTTCCAGCCCCTCATCCTGCAGCACTGAATGTGCTCTAAAGTTCTTTCCAGAGCAAACGTCTCTGCACTTGCAGCAACATGTTGTAGTCATGGATCCGTGAGGAGAACCGGATACAGGAAACGCCCCCACTTTGAGCCCAAACCCAACTGGTGGCCAACGGTGGTCCGGCAACGACGGGGACGCTGGTCCATCGGGCCGACAACACTGGTTTTCCACAGGCCAACATGGTGAAAGGACTGTGCACCGTTTCATTTTAAAGAGCTGATGAATTTCATTTTTCACGATAGTAGAGGCTAATACCTACAAAATGATGTTTTGTATGGTTGTGAAATGTTCTAAGGCAGAGTTATGTGGTTCAGAAAACCTTACTTTAAAGGTGAGCCTTGAGGTCCAATACTGAAGTTTTCAGGGTGGTCTTTGGACCTGTCGCTCTTCATGGACACACAGCTGGACACTACGGACTTTGCTCTCTCTTCCTCTTCCATCACACATTCGCTCATTTTAAATGTGAGTCTAAACGGTTAAGCAGGAACAGTCTGCTGACACAGAAAATAAGATTAAAGAACATGATTCTCAGTATGAAGACAAGCAGAGGTCTGTCCAATGACGTATTGTCGGCTCATTCACATCAAAATCTATTATATGATGTAACCCTGTACATCATACAGGCCACATATATATTGGAAAAAAGTTTTGGGACATTTTAAAAGTTTACACCATGTTAAATTTAAAATAGTTGTGGAAAAAATGTTTTCTCCTGGGTGTTTCAGAAGGTGCGGTGGCATTAGACGGACGCACACAAATACAAATTAAAGAATTTTTATCTGGTTATGGTTTACAAAAAAACCTAAATTCTTTCAAGATGTCAGTTCTCAACATTAAATTCAACAAATAAGATGAGAATGCATTCAAAACTAAACAGAAATAAGTCATCACATCATCAAAGTGGGTCAAATGCAGCACCATCTTCTGTCATCTCAGACAGGATTCCAAGAAGAGGATCTTCATTTTCAACAACACACCTTGACATCTCATCATGGCTTGTCTGTCAGATTACAAGCAGCTTTTTTGATCAGGCGCATCATGTTTCTCACCAACACATGATGGTGCTGGAAAAACAATTTGTAGCCTGACCTAGAGGTCAAAATCTGCATGGCGTGCACAGCTACTAGTTGCAGCTGGTGGTTGTGGCGGAGGAGATACCAAACATATCTAGCAAGCTTGTTTTGGAGCAGAGCTTGTCCACCACCTCTGACCCCACTCATCACAGAAGTCCCACCATATCCATGGCCAGGGTGTGTGGCAGCATTGGAGCCTGCCTCAGGAAAAAGGTGTACAAAAGTTGATCATCCGTCACAACATTCCCGTCGACCAGCCGCAATGTGCGTCCGAAACACGCGCACGCTCATCGCGAACACGCAGGTTATTAAAGCCGCATCTCGCAGCGGAACATTGATTCGAGACGACAGCAGTGAAAAGAAAACCAAATGCTCCCTGAATATTAGAGGTTTTCCCAGGGGCTCGGTCAGTCAAGCTGGAGCCCCGAAGTTGAGAACTTTCACTTTCGCTTTTCTTCCTCTAAACGTCACGTGTTGTGGTTTGATCCGTTCATATCCGGCACAAGCGCCTTCAGAACAATTTGGTCCACGTTTTAACTGAAATACTGGGAAACAACTGGAGTTCGTCTGACAGATGTTCGTTTTTGGCTGCGGAATCAAACTGTGTCAACTTTTTGATCTACAGGATCCCCTCTGGTTCAAAGTGTCCCCTATAGGATATTGACAGTACTGACCTTTGGGGGCTGCACACACCTCTTATTGTTAATGCACCAACGGAGCTGATCCAGTTGTCATCAGCTGGCCAGTCTGACTACAGCTCATTCGGGGAAATTTGCTTCTCTGGAGGAGAAGCTTTCAAAACTTGACGGGCTGGCGAAAAAATGACTGTAATTTTGGAATCAGCGTGCCAATTTTATTTTTAATCAGAAGAATTTAAAATAAAAAAAACCCTCAACAGGATATTTTCAAATTGTTCCCCAGTGTAACTTCACCTGAAATTGTGGACTCCAGAATATCACCATTAAATCCATTTAATCACTTAATAGCTGTGGAATTTGAGCCATGAGAAAAATATCTCTCCATCATGATTTCCAGAATTTTTCATCAATATCTGAGATTCTTCGAAAGCTTCGCTGGTGTTGGGTTTTTATTGCTTCTACTTCATTTTCAGGCACAGTTCTTTTATTTCAGATCAAATCAAATCATCTTTATTTGTAATGTCTGTTTAGTCAAACTTGGTGCTATGCAGAATCCCAGGGCCTGATCCCTAACAATCAACAGGAAAATCTCCCTTTAACAGGAAGAAACCTTGAGCAGGACCAGGCTCATATGGGGGGGACCCTCCTACTGATGGGGGGCTGGGTAGGGAGAGAGGAGGAGAAGGGGGAGGACAGGTAGAGGAGAGACAAGGCAGACATCATTTAAATCGTGTTAATTATAATAAGCTATCAATATAAGAGAGGAGAGCGTCAGTGGGGTCAGAGGTCAGTGTGCAGCCATGAGGTTGATTGGTTCAAGTCGATCATGAGAAACCTGAATTGTGTCAGAGGGCCACACCAACAACATCCAAAACTTAATTCTTCTCAGCTTTTTTACATTTTAAAACGCACTACATTATATAGTTTGAATAGCTGGTGCTGGTAATCGGAAGGATAAAACTATTCTGTAAAAATGTATGTTTAGCTTTGTGAAATTGTGTTGTATAGGTCAAATAAGAAAATAAAATCAATTGAACCAGTGCATGCAATTATTTTTAACGTGTTAATCTCCACAAAGAAAGAAAACAACAAACAAACAAGTTTATAGTGGTCCAGTAATGCGCTATAGTCACACACCAGTACAATTAACAATAACTCATGTTTTCCACCTGCTTTTCCATCTTCAGTGGGAATAATCCAGTGCGTTCTGGGCTTGAACAAAGGTATTAAAAGCTGGAACTGAATCTGAGGTGACTGAAGGACAGCTGAGAGGTGGTCATCAGTGATGGATCACCTGTGTTTGGATCTGTTGGACTTCATCACTGAGAATGTCCATTCACATACATACGTAGTTAGACCCAAAGAGGACGAGAATCTTCTGAGCAGGTGTGGAAAGTTCTCCTCTTTGAGGGAGGAGTAAAAGTCCAGCATTCATTATATACATCATTATCGTTTTAAATATTTTTCGATTATCTAAGGTATTTTTCTCCTTTTTTTATGATTATTTTGATATTTAGACGCATCCTCATTGTCTGTATTTTCTACATATTAAATATTTTCATTGAGAAAAAAATAATGACTTCAGCACCAGCGTTCACAGAACGTAACTGAACATTTGTAAAATATGACACCAAATACACAAACAATATTGGTCATTGAAACACATCAAAAGGATCCTTTTCCCACAAACTCCTCAAGAGTCAGATTTACGATTTAAAGAACTGAAAAAAAGCATCTTATTTCACCATTTTTCCAACAGCATACAACTCTGATAATGCTTCATATCCCATCAGCATTCATCTTTCAATTACACTCACAAACCAACACAAACATATACACAGGACCATATTTGTCCTATAAGGAACTTTCTTTTATAGCTATGGATAGAGCCCCATCTTGTGTTTTTAAGAAATTCATTTATACTGTAAACAAATTAAAGTGCAGAGATGTGTGCAGCACAAATTTAATTTTGACCAACAGTAACAATTTCTGTTATTTTTCAAAAAATTCTGGTGCTTCAATAAATTTTAATAAAGTTTGCCTATTAAAGCACCAGCGAGAAAGCACCTGCCAGCCTGCGTGCGCCCCCTTGAGGTGAGGCAGAGTACTGTGTGTGAAATATCGCGAATTGCATTTTATGTTATTGCTATTTTAATAAAAGTAGAGTAGTTCGTAGGTAGGTAATACGAGAAGGATTAAAATGTGGGAAAGTGGATTGTGGGAACGGATCTGTATGTGAGCGTGTTAGTAAGAAGGAGGACCAAACAATAATGTGTGATATCTGCTTAGGTTAGGGTCCTCAGGCCCGTGCACCTGTGCGTAGGCTGAGAACCGCTCCAATATGGTCAAAACATGAGCAATGTGACTCGGCGAGCATGAACGTTCCCCTGCCTGTGTGTGAGAAATGTAGCTGATGCCGTCTGTGTAACGAAGATACGCCTCCTGCTGTGTAATCATGCCTGTTTTAATAAAAGAGACAACGCTGGGGAGGAGGAGGAGAGTCTCCGGGACGACGCGGCAGAGTTCGTGTCTGATCGGAGCGCCACTCCCCCCTGGCCAGGTGAAAAGTCTTCGAAGTCTGGTCTCAACTTGTGGTGAACTTTGTTCGTGCGCCTGTCTGAGTACACTTCTGAGGATTTCGACGACAACTGCCTGCCTCACCTGCTGACTTTCCTCTGCACTTTATTGGCGGTCAGCAGGAATAGTTCTCTCACACGTGCATAAAAGACATTACACAGACTGCAGAAAGTCATGGTGTATAACCACCATTTCTGTAAAGTTCATATTAGCAATATGGCACACGTCATGCAACCCAGTTTGTATTGGATCGTGCAGTCAGACGTGAGGCCCATTCTCCCCTGCCTCACCCGGGTTTCTGCCCCGGATTTGATCGGAAAAACAATTTTACTTATAAAAATGGCAGAAATGTGTAGTCAGACTCCAAATGCATTTTTAACACATATCAGTGGAAAATATTAATCTTTATTTTTGTACACTTTCTTTTTCCTTTTTAGTGCCTCCCCTCCCCACGTCACTGTGTTAATTATGTCCTACCTGGTCAAGAGTGAATTCAGTACCCGACACTCAACAGCTGACTGGACAGTTGTGCCGTCAGTAACGGCCCAGTCGGAGCAAAGAACTGGTCTGTGCTGCAATTTTAAGTAAATATTGTCATTTGAATTTCATAGACTCATGAACGTTCTACTTTGGAGAGAGTTGCTCTAATCAGAATAATTGGGAATTCACGCGATCTGATTTGCTTTTACCGGATGTACCGTAATTTCACGACCACATGGCGCACTTAAGTCTTAAATCTTCTCCAACCTGGACGGGCCCCTGATACTGCGGTGCGCCTTCAGAACTGAAGAAACCTTCTGGATAGAAGGCGAAACATCTTCAAAAGAGAATTAAAAAGCGTCCAGTTGACACAGAAAACTACCTTGGATAATTATGGCCTGGATGATTGAGAATCTACACAGACAAAATCTGTAAATGCTTTTCGACTTGCCGGCTTTCGCAAAATTGCTACATACATTGCTAAATACACGCTAGCATGCATGTTTAAGCTATCGTACCGGTATGTTTTACCATGCCCGCGCCCTATAATCCGGTGCGCCTGATGTATGTGTTAAATACAGAAATAGCACCCGTAACTGAGGCTGCACCTTTTAATACGGTGCGCCCTATGGTCGCGAAAATACGGTATATAGAACATAGGGCACGTTTGTGCGTGATATCACTCCGCGTCTGCGCAACGACAACAACCTCCTATCTTTAGTATTGCTGCGCCAACTGGTGGTCTTTTGGGTTGAGGATAGCAGTGATCTATATGTACCTATATGTAGCTATAGCGTCATTGGCCTCCACTCCAACCACTCCTGGTAGTTCCTCAAAAACACTGAGTTTTAGTGGATGCACAATCTGTGGAAGCCAACATAGAAATTTCTGAAGAGCCAAAGTTCTTGCAACAAAAATATAGTCCCCAATTAGGTTGTTTTGTTATCACACGACCCCATCCCCATTATCTTAACAGAATATAAAAGAATGAGTGGAGACAGAAGAGAGAATGAGACGTTTTTGGCGAGTGTCGCTCTTGATTTTGTGTTTATTTTTGCAGTAAACTTAAAGGAGGCCTTTCACTTTGATTCAATTTAAGCTGATATTCCATTCTTGACATCTTAAAATTTACAGGATTCATGGGAGATTTATTTGGTCATTTTGCTTCTTTTTATTTACTAGTTCCCACAATTATTATTTGTTTTTATTAGATTGCAATAAATCATATAACATTTAACAGATTGACTAAAGTCAAATGACCTGCGGTTCCCACCGATAGCCGTCATTCTGATGGGTTTTGCTGGTTGCAGCTGAAATATTCCAATGCTCCATGTCACAGAGACAGTAAATACTAAACCCTAAAGATTCTGAAGGCATGATGTAAAATAGTAACGTATAATACAGACGTTTGAAGAGACAATTAAGAGAATGTTTTCATGCTTTAAAGAACTTTAGAACTTTATAAAGATGCATTGTGTGATACCAGGAACTAATTTAACTTCAAGGCGAAGCTGCTTCTGCTTGTCGACCATCAACTGATCTCCTGAAAGTCCACCCCGCTTTTTGAAAACTGATTTTTTTCATCTATGGACGGAGTAGTGAGCAGTGCAGCAGATGTTTCCACAGATGCTCTTCACCAGTGGTCAGTGAGTGATGCAGCAGATGAGCGGGAGTTGACTGGCTTCAACCAGCTACTGTCTCAATGTCTCCAGCCCATAGTGTGGATTCTCTACGAGATCAGACAGCAGCTTCACCCTGAATCCTGCAGCTGGTTCTGTCTCAGGTCCAGTTCTCTGAGATGGGAGGGATTGGACCTCAGCGCCGAGGCCAGAGAGTCACAGCTGATCTTTGATAAGCTGCAGTCTCCTTAATCTAAATACAGAAGGGAAACTTTTATAAGGTTATAAGTGAAACCAGTATTAATCTGAAAGGTTAATCAAAGGCATGATGTGTAAATTTTATTTAGTTACAGGTTAAAAAATGATAGTAATATGTAATTACCACAATTCCAACCTCTCAGGTTTGCACTGTTCCAAAGGAGAATATATTGTTCTGGCCCTCACTCTTCCCAGGTTTCTCCCACCTCTTTCCCTCCCATCTCATCATGGAGATCCATCTCACCTGTGGCTCATCTTTAAAGGCACAACGGCTGTTTCCGACTCCACACCCTCGTTCCCTGTTCACTACTCACTACATGGGGGACATGGATTGAGTGAACTACGTAGTGCACTCAATTTAAAGTTAGTATTCGGACAATGGCGTCATTTACGGTACACATAAAGTGACGTCATGGTGTCGCATAATAATTACGAACCGGTCGCCGGGGAAAGTGGCGGGTCCATTTAATATTTTAACCATCAGAAATACATTCAGCGGTCATTTTATGAAAATGCAATATTTTACTTATAATTAACTTTATATAATAAAATGAAATATTAATGTCAATAATAATACAATAATAATTACTTATTACCTAAAATAACTCGTGTCCCTTGACATTTTCAAGCCAAGATGTGATGGAACATTCTCAAGTCATATTCTGCTGTAGTGAAAACATTTAATAAAGCAATTTTTCATCAAAAAATGGATCAAAGCTACTTTTCATCTTTGTAAATATCTTTTACTGAGATTCTGTCGCCTGGTGAGGAACAGACGATTCTGAAGAACAATTTTAAGTGAGGGGGGGGATCAGTGAAGATGGATTGATATTTTTTTTTACACATTTATGTTTTAATATTTAAGATGATCATATTGGACCCCTACTGACTGAAAAAAAATTTCTTATTTCCAAAATTTCATATATCAAACGCACAGTAGAAATTAGGTTAAAAATGTATCCCATCAGCCTTTACGGCTGGGGGCTAGGGTGGATACATTTTCCAAGTTAGGGTGCTCACTTGTACTTTTCGCAGTGCATTGTGGGATACATTGAGTGCACTACATAGGGTACAGCGATGCTCACTAACAATTCGGACACTATTGCAAAATGGCGTCCACACTATTGAGTGCACTGTGTAGGGTACAGGGGGTGGTTTCAGAAACAGCCAACCTGTCTTAGATGACTTCCTGTCTCCCTCACCATCTCTCCCTCGCGTTGGCTGGTGTCTACCAGGCACCCTCACATAGTTTTGTCTAATTTTGGTTACCATCTGTCGGCTTTTTCATTGTCCTTAAATCAATTTATCATGAATAAGTGGTCCCCGTGTGGCCCCCCTGAAGGAACTGGGCACAACACACACACTCAGAAAGTGTGAGGACCCTCGGATGGAATAATGGACATTTTTGAGAATGGTGTTACCTCAGAGTTTCCAGTCGGCAGTTTGGAAAGTGGAGAAAACCACAGAGCAGCTTCCCCTGAATCCTCTAGAAAGTTGGAGTTCAGCTCCAGAACCCTCAGATGGGAGGGATTGGACCTCAGCGCCGAGGCCAGAGAGTCACAGCTGATCTCTGATAAACTGCAGTCAATCAAACTAAAAAATGCAGGATAAGGTTATACGGTGCAGGTCTGCATGTTATCTGCGTCAGTACTAAACCTACGTTAGTTCTTAGTTGGGTCAGACCTGAATTCACGATATTGCTAGAAAGTTTTTTAATAAATAAATAAAATTTGGTGCATCACAGCAGTATTGATAACAGCCTCACTTCACCATCTTAGCAGCTGGTATATAGGTAGAAAAAGGAAGACTGACCTGAGCGTCTCCAGTTTACAGTTTGGACTCTCCAGTCCAGAACAGAGCCGCTTCACTCCTGGATCCTTCAGCTGGTTCTCACTCAGCTCCAGAACCCTCAGATGGAGAGGTTGGACCTCAGCGCCGAGGCCAGAGAGTCACAGCTGGTCTCTGATAACCTGCAGTCCTTTAATCTGAATGACAGATAAAAGATGCCATTTTACAGTTCTTGCACACACAGTCATCATTTAGTGTTGGTTCATAAAAGCTGGCAGTTTCTTCTGCCACCATAAACCAGATCAGCTTTAAGTCTTTTTCATTTCAGTATTTAATTCACTGCATACCTGAGAGTCTCCAGCTTACAGAGAGGATCCTGGAGAAAACCACAGAGCAGCTTCACTCCTGGATCCTTCAGCTGGTTCTCACTCAGCTCCAGAACCTCAGATGGGAGGGATTGGACCTCAGCGCCGAGGCCAGAGAGTCACAGCTGATCTCTGATAAACTGCAGTCCTTTAATCTAAAAACCACAATAAATCCCATTTGTTTCAGTCAGACGTGTTCAGATTTTGCTTTGCTTAGTTTCAAATAAATCTGCTTGGAATCTTTGTAGATGAATGAAATACGGACTTTAGACACAGCTGAACTGACCTGAGAGTCTCCAGCTTACAGTTTAGACTCTCCAGTCCAGAACAGAGCAGCTTCACCCCTGAATCCTCTAGACTGTTGGAGTTCAGGTCCAGAACCCTCAGATGGGAGGGATTGGACCTCAGCGCCGAGGCCAGAGAGTCACAGCTGATCTCTGACAAACTGCAGTCAATCAAACTAAAAAAAGAAAAGAGATTAGAAGATCACAACACATAAACACAACAGGTTCTCCGTTCCATCCCGGGGGCCTGTCTATGTGTCATGGCTGGCGGCATCCTGGAGTCAGGAGTGGGAGTTATCGGGGCCATCACACGTCCAGGTCACTACATCCAGGAAAGGCATGAAAGGAGGAGATCTCCCACGTCGGCAATGGATCCTCCTCAACCAGGTTGGCGGCCCTGGTTGAGTCCCCAGCTGATTGCAGGGCCCTAAGTCAGCATTTAGGGGTTCGGTACCTTGCTCAAGGGTACATTGGCAGTGCTCTGGAGGTGTTCAGGGGCCTGCTCCACTACCAGAACACCATGTTTTGTCCACACCAGGGTTTGACCTGAGAACCCTCTCATCCCAGTCCACAACAGACTATATCAGCTTTGTGTTGATGCAGAACGGGTCCCTGGCTTTGATCTTAAAGCTGCCGACTATGTTATCTAACCTTGTTAGTTAGTCAGCAAATATACGATACTGTGGGTGGATGTCACAGTATGTGCTCTCCGAGTGCTTTTTTACCTACTTCACAATGGGTTTTTCATCCTCATATCTGCTCCCCCCTCACCTGTGATGTTCCTCACCATTTCACCTTGAGTGCTGCTTTCAGAACCTCTGACTGTCCTTTTATTTTCAGTGGACCTTTAGTAATAATCTTTATAAGGAAGTAAATCGTACTGTTGAACAGTAAAATACATGAACTCACCTGAGAGTCTCCAGCTTACAGAGAGGATCCTGCAGAAAACCACAGAGCAGCTTCACTGCTGGATCCTTCAGCTGGTTCTCACTCAGGTCCAGAACCCTCAGATGGGAGGGATTGGACCTCAGCGCCGAGGCCAGAGAGTTACAGCTGATCTCTGATAAACTGCAGTCCTTTAATCTAAAAACCACAATAAATCCCATTTGTTTCAGTCAGACGTGTTCAGATTTTGCTTTGCTTAGTTACAAATAAATCTGCTTGGAATCTTTGTAGATGAGTGAAATACGGACTTTAGACACAGCTGAACTGACCTGAGAGTCTCCAGTTTACAGTTTGGACTCTCCAGTCCAGAACAGAGCAGCTTCACCCCTGAATCCTCCAGACTGTTGTAGGTCAGGTCCAGAACCCTCAGATGGAGGGATTGGACCTCAGCGCCGAGGCCAGAGAGTCACAGCTGATCTCTGATAACCTGCAGTGCCTTAAACTGAATAAAGACAAAATACAACCTGTCAGATATGAGCAGATATGTTGAGTCCACACTTTTTCTGAAAACCTGAACAGGAAAACAGTCGACAGAACATCTGGTGTTTCAGATAGTCACCCAAAAATAATCGGTCAGAAATGGAGATGTTCTTTAGGAGGTATAAAACAGAACAGAGATGGCTTTTAAGTTAAATTCCCAGCTGTCGCTGTGAACAAGATGACCTTTAACCTTCAGACATGGAATTTAAAAGCTTCTAACACTGGACAACACGAGAAGAACAAAGTGTCTGGTGAGATCACTCAATGGAGCCTTTTCCACTCATGTCTGCTGTAACAGCCTGTGTTCTTAATCACATCTGGACTTACACGACCTTCCTGCAGTTCCTCACAGCTGGAATCAGGCGACGTCGTCCCTCCACTGAGGCGTAGTACTGCTGCAGGTTCAGCTCATCCAGAACCTCCTCTGACATCTGCAGCAGGTAGGCCAGAGCTGAACAGTGGATCTCTGACAGTCTCCTCTCTGATTTCTTCTCTGACTTCAGGAACTCTTGGATCTCCTGATGGACTGACTGATCCTTCATCTCCATCAGACAGTGGAAGATGTTGATGCTTCTGTCTGGGGAGATTTGATCACTGTTCACCTCCTTCAGGTTTTTGAGGACCTTCTGGATGGTTTCTGGGTGGTTCTCCATCTGATCCAACAGTCCACCCAAGATCCTCTGATTGGACTCCAGAGAGAGACCATGAAGGAAGCGAACAAACAAGTCCAGGTGGCCATTTTTACTTTTGAGAGATTCCTTAGTGTTCTCCTGAGGAAGTCATCAAGAGATGTGACTGGATCGTTATTTAACAACCCAGCAACAAACGGAAAAAGGGGTTTGATTTTGAATATTTGGGAAAGACTCCGTATCCTTTATATGGTTGTGTTCATGTGGTTGTAACAGTGGAACATGTAGACGGCAGCCAGAAACTCCTGAATGCTCAGATGAACAAAGCAGTAGACTGATTTCTGGAAGATCACACTCTCTCTATTGAAGATCTCTGTACAAACTCCTGAGTACACCGACACCTCGGAGACGTCCAGTCCACATCGCTCCAGGTCTTCAGAGTAGAACATGATGTTTCCTTTCTCCAGATGTTCAAACGCCAGCCGACCCAACTTCAGAAGGAGTTCTTTGTCAGCCTCAGTCAGTTCCTCTGGTCTCTGCTTTCCTCCATACTTCTGCTTCTTCCTCTTTATCTGAACCATCAGGAAGTGTGAGTAGAGGTCAGTCAGGGTTTGGGGCAGCTCCCTCTCTGGTCTCTGGTCATCATGTCCTCCAGAACTATAGCAGTGATCCAGCAGAAAACTGGGATCTGACACATGATGTGGAGGCTCCTGGAGGCCTTGATGTGTGAGATGATTCTCTTGGACAGATCTTCATCACTGAACCTCCTCCTGAAGTACTCCTCCTTCTGGGAGTCAGTGAAGCCTCGTACTTCTGTGATCCTGTCAACACACGAGGGAGGAATCTGATAGGCTGCTGCAGGTCTGGAGGTGATCCAGATGAGAGCTAAGGGAAGCAGGTCCCCTGGATGAGGTTCACCAGGAGCACCTCAACTGACGATACTTGTGTGACATCAGAGATGACCTGATGCTTGTTGAAATCCAGTGAAAATCTGCTTTCATCCAGGCCATCAAAGATGAACAGAAGTTTCCAGACAGTCAGATCTTCTGCTCTGATCTTCTGTAATGTTGGATGGAAAACATGAAGCAGTGAGAGAAGACTGTGCTGCTCATCTCTGATCAAGTTCAGCTCCCTGCATGAGAGCGGAAGCACCAGACTGATGTCTTGGTTCTCCAACCTTCTGCCCAGTCCAGACTGAACTTCTGCACTGAGAAGGTTTTTCCAACGCCGGCGACACCGTTGGTCAGAACCACTCTGATGGTCTCTGTTGCTCAGATAAGACTTCGAAGATGTCCTGGCACTTGATTGGAGTGTCCTGGATGTTCTTCTTGGAGGTTCTCTCAAGCTGTCTCACCTCATGTTGTGTGTCCACCTCCTCACTTTGTCCCTCAGTGATGTAGAGCTCAGTGTAGATCTTGTTCAGCAGGGTTCCACTTCCTGCTTCATTAGTTCCTTCAGTCACATGTTCACATCTTCTCTTCAGACTGATCTTATGACCTTCTATCACCTCCTGCAGATCACCTCCTGAAAATAAGTAAACCAATGATTTCCATCTATCATAAATCATCAACACAACTACAAATTCATGACATCACAAGTTCAATTTTATTGAACATTTTACTTTGTTTGGGCTTCATTTCAGCATCTCCAGATCTGCTTCCAGATTGTGAACAAGAGGACTCTCCTGGTGGAGCTGACTGGTCCCAGTTTGATAGGATGTGCTCCCCCCTCTCACTATGAAACACATCTCTATTAGTCCTTTGATTTATAGGATGAAAGAACCTGATCAAGACTCAATATTGTTCCAGCATTTATGTCTGAATTCATCGATCCTTGTTTCTAATCAACAATATTCACATTAAGTATGTAACTATATGACTGTCTGAGGTTTAAGTGTTAAACATCTCCAATAATAAACTCACAACCTGCTGCTGTTAATGTGACTAACAGCTGGCACACAAACACATCATCACGCTTTAGTTTTCTTACATTTTGTCTGAACTTCTGAAGTTTATTCCTCTATCTTTGGACCGGTCACTCTTCAGGGACACACAGCTGGGCACTGTGGACTCTGCTCTGTCCTCGTCCATCCTGAGGAAACATCAGAAATAGTGATGAGACTGTGATGAAGGTAAATAATCTGTAGAGGTTGTAGTTAAATAATCCCAATTCACTGCATTTTTATCAAACAGGAACATTTCTAATACATTCTGGCTAATAACTGAATCAATAAATCAATGATGTATCTGTATAATTTTCATGTTTTCAGAGTTTAAGCTGCTTTTTTTAACTGTTCCCTGCAGTGAGAAAAGAACTGGCACCTTTTCCAGCCCCTCATCCTGCAGCACTGAATGTGCTCTAAAGTTCTTTCCAGAGCAAACGTCTCTGCACTTGCAGCAACATGTTGTAGTCATGGATCCGTGAGGAGAACCGGATACAGGAAACGCCCCGACTTTGATCCCAAAAAACCAACGGTGGTCCGGCAACGACGGGGACGCTGGTTGTTGGCACACCCATCATAAAGAGCTGGATAACCGGGTACACATAGTAAGACACGACACAATTTTTTTGACTGGGGAGAAACTGGCACAAAGGAAAGCCACCAGTCATTTTTATGATTTGTTTGCTTCACCTGGTGCACTGGTGTCAGCATGAGGGCACATTCAAGAACAGTAGCAGACATTCTGCAACAGTTTAACACCCCCACTTGATCTGATACTGACAGCAAGATCTACAGTGACATGACATACATTTCACTTCCTCCCAAACATAAAAAACACAAACTTATCCTTCCTGACTCTTGTTACAGGTTTAGTTAATACATTTGCCACCATGTCAACAGTTGGGCAATATTCAATGCAGATTTTCCCATCACTGAGAGCAGACCGAACAAAATGATATTTGATGTCCACATGTTTACATCTCTGACACAATACCGGATTTTTCGACAAAGCAATAGCACCCTGATTGTCCTCAAAAACTGTCACTGGTGCATATTCACTGTCACAGTCCATTCCATTTAACAGCTGTACGAGATACATGCTTTCCTGAGTTGTTGCTGCCAGGGCCATGTGCTCTGCCTCACATGTGGATAAAGCAACTGGGGCTGTTTCCTTGACTTCCAGGAAATAACAGGCCCGGTCTCAGACAAACTAAAACAGTACCCAGTTGTACTTTTCCTGTCATTCTGGTCTTCTGCCCAATCTGCATCACTATATGCCACAAGTTTAAGATTTACATCACTTCTTTTGAAACACAATTCCTGATTTACAGTTCCCTTCAAATATCTCAACACATGTTTTGCTGTTACCCAATGTGGTTCTTTTGGTTCAGACAGGTATTGTGACAGTTTGCTTACAATCCAACTTAGATCTGGTCTTGTACATATCATGACAAAGCAAACTGCCAACAACCTCACGATATTTCTTTTGATCAACAGATTGACCCTCGTTGTCAAATTTCAGTTTGTTTTCACATGGAGTAAATCTAGGTTTACAGTTGATCATTTCAAACCTCTCCAAAATCTTTGTAATGTACCTTTTTTGACTCATCTTTATTTCACCTCCTCTTTGCACAAAATCAATACCCAAGAAATGTTTGAGTTCACCAAGATCTTTCATTCTAAATTTTGCTCCCAACATTTCTTTTACATTTTTCACAGTTTGATTGTCATTAGCAGCAATGATAAGGTCATCAACCCAGATTAACAATATAACCCTCTCATTTGCAGTCTGTCTACTATAAACACAATGGTCAGCCGGGTTTTGACTGTAACCATTTTCACATAGAAAATCATGAAGCATTTTGTTCCAATTTCGTCCCGACTGCTTCAGACCATACAATGATCTACTAAGTTTACAGACTAGTTTCTCATCCATCTCTGACGTAACTTCAAACCCATCAGGCTGCTCCATGTACACTTCCCAATCAATAGGAGCATGCAGGTATGCAGTTTTAACATCCATCTGGTGCAATTCTAAGCCATGCTGCACTGCGAGCTGCATCAGACTGCGCACAGATGTCATACTAGCAGTTGGAGAAAAGCTTTCATTATAATCAATCCCTGCAACTTGACTATAACCCTTTGCTACATACCTGGCTTTGTATGTTTTTGTCTCATCCGGATTTTCTTTTACAGTGTAAACCCATCTTCCCCCCCACTGCATGTTTACCTTCTGGCAAAGTGGTTAGGGTAAATGTCTCATTTTCTTTCAGAGAGTCCATTTCATCTTTCATAGCTTTAACCCACAAATTTGATTTCGGTGAGCTCATGGCTTCCTGCAAAGTTCGAGGTGCATCTGACATAACCTGGTAACAATAGTCAACAGTTAAGCCTTGACCATCATCATCAACACATTTTATCTTGCATTCATAATCATTATAGCACTTAGGTGGTCTCCTCTCCCTCTTTGGATATCGGGCATTTTCAACACTCTCACCCTCACCTGTAGTGGTGTCTGTGTCTCAAATCTCAGCTTTAATTTCCTGTGTGATTGGTGTCACTACATCATTTTTTGGAAAAGTGGTTTCACCCCTCGCGCTATGCAGGATGTATTCAGTCTCGTGGTCTGTCTGAGTCCGACACTCATTCACACATTTGCTGATAAACTTTACCAACCTGTTTTTGAGTACTCTCCCTTTTTCAGGGTAGAAGATTAGATATGCCGGACTATTCTTGTCGTAACCAACAAAAATCCCCCTTTCAGATTGTGAGTCAAGCTTCCTTTTGTTATATTTGTATGCATAACATACTGACCCAAAACATTTCATTCTTGACAGATCAGGCACTTTCCCAGTCAGCATGTAGTATGGAGTCTGTCCTGTCCGCTTGTTGTAACATCTATTGCGGACAGCTGCAGCAGTCTGAACTGCATATGTCCAGAGTTTTGGCAGGTTACTCTCAATCAACATACATCTTGCCATTTCAGTGTTCTCCAGTTTCTCTCAGCTGTCCCATTTTGATGGGGGGAATAAGGGGCTGAGTTTTCATGTCTAATGGCATTTTTACTTATTAGTGACTGAAACTCTTTTGATGTAAACTCAGTGCCATTATCAGATCTAATACACTTGATTTTCCCATAAGGTGCAACATCAGCAATAAACTTTTCCGTAGCTCTGACTGTGTCACTCTTGGCTTTCAAAAAATATACAAAAATTGCACCTGAATAATCATCAGTGAATGCCAAAGAGTACCTGAACCCATCTTTTGCTGCTGGTTCTATAGGGCCAGCCGAATCTATATGTACAAGTGCAAGTGGTGTGGTTGCTCTCTCATCTGGTTCTCTGTTCCTGCTCTGAGCATATTTCCCTTGCATACAGACCTCACATTTCAGGTTCAACTTATCAGATTTACCTTTAATTTTCATCCCTTCTGTGACACTTTCCAACTTCAACACATCATCATAATTACAGTGGCCCCCGTGTCGACCATAAGCCCTCTCTTCTGTGGTCTGCTGACAGGATCTCCATCCACCTGGCCCACCTTGAATGCAAACGTGTGGTCGTCCTCATCCACCGCCTGCTTGACCTTGTCTCTCCTCCTCCGCCTGCAGTTCACCTCTTTGTGCGTGGAGCTCTTACAAAAACTGCACCATTGTCTCTGTACTCTGCGCTGGCCCGCAGCAGGACACTCTATTGCTTTATGGCCCTCTGGCCACAGCTGTAGCAGGTCAGTCTCACGTCCCCGCCAGATCTTCCCCTCACTCTCATGACGCTGTCCTCATCTGTGGATGCAGTCCTGAACTTTTCGGTGCTCTCATAGCTCTGCAACTTTGTCTTGAACTCAGCGAAGGTCAATTTCTCATCACTCTGGGCCACATGAATGGTAAATGGCTTAAAAACATCTGGCAAGCCCTTTAATATCATTGCGATCAGCAAATCATCACTTAAAGTCTCTCCCGCATTCCTCAGTGCGGTAATTGCAGTCTCTGCCCGTATGATATAATCTGTAACGCTCTCATTGACAGCCTTTTGGAGGGATGTAAGTTCAGCATACAGATTAATCACACGGGGCTTCCCCTTGCCAGCGTAGTGGTCCCTCAGTATCTGGAGCGCTCTCCTACCATCATCAGCCGCATCCCTCATCACAAGAGACAAACTCTTGTCGTCCAACAGCTGGATTAACTCAGCATACGCTTCTTCGTTTTTCTCGGCATCTTCTTCTGCACCATCCTCACCCTCATCTGGCTCATGGAGGATGGTTTTCTTGAGCCCGAGCAAACGTAGCTGGCCAAGGAACTTAGTTTCCCATAACTCATAATTTTTCTCGTCTCCATTAAAACATAAACGATTCCATCGGCTTCCAATCTCTTTCCTGGGCCCATAACCTGTTGGCGCACCCATCATAAAGAGCTGGATAACCGGGTACACATAGTAAGAGACGACACAATTGTGGTCTTTTTTTGACTGGGGAGAAACTGGCACAAAGGAAAGCCATCAGTCATTTATTATGATTTGCTTCACCTGGTGCACTGGTGTCAGCATGAGGACACGTTCAAGAACAGTAGCAGACATTCTGCAACAGTTTAACACTGGTACATTGGCCCGACAACACTGGTTTTCCACAGGCCAACATGGTGAAAGGACTGTCTTCAGCTCAGCCAATAAATTATTTGGTGCTACATAAACATACTAGTCAGGACTTTTTAACTTCCCTCATTTGTTCCCCTCTTCAATTATTTCTAGAATCCAAGTTCTCCAAGATCACTGCTCTATTTAAAATAGATGAAAGAAATGACACCCACTCCTGCATTTCTTTCACAGTGGTTCCAGAACATAGAACAATAAACCACTGGGAGAAAACCTGCAACATTAACCAAACATCCTGTTGGCACACAGGATCACACATCCTGGCACACATCCTGTGTGATCCTGTGTGGATTTATTTATTTAGTTATTTTGAAAGTTTATTGTCTTAAATTGGTCCAGCTGAGAGATGTTAATTTGCACACGATTAGATGTTGTTTGACAGGTAATAACAAAATATCCAGCTGTAACCTGGACTGTTGAACAACTCTAATAACTCTCAGAGCTTTTCACCTGTCTGAAGAGAATACTTTCACTTTCACTTTTAAAACCTAATCAACAGCTTTATGTCGTATATATTACTACCATTAAAGCATTCTGGGAGGGTTTAAAGTTCTTTTAGGATCAGTAGCAAAGAGCAGAAACATAAACTAAACTTCACTTAGAAAGACTATTCAACTATAACTAAAGCCAGACTATAAGAAAGTTAAATAAGACCGATTCATTTATAATGTATAATGATGTTTTGTGCTAAAAAAATATAACGTCTAGTTGATTCAAATCTTGATTTTATCTCCAAACACAAATGTCAATTATTTTCAATAATGCTCTTCGTTTACTCACCTTGTCGGTCTTCTGTCTCCCTGCTTAGTCTGAAAGGAATACTGTACTTGTCAACTCGTTTGTTGGGTTCCCAGTAAGGATGGGCGGATCGATCCCGTGGTATCGATATATCGATACTCACAAGCTACTCATTTGGTATCGATTTTCTTTTATAAATATTGATACTAACTAAAAAAATTGGGGGTGTATGCATCACTTTCCGCCGTTTTAGATTAATTACTTAAATTAATATGTGCCGGGACACACCTATACCTGGCGGCGTATGGAGCTGGCCCATGTCACGTGACAGGAGATAGCGAATGAGCATCAACGTGCAACATCGCCAACGTCAGCATAAGGCAGAGCCGGAGGAAATAATCACCCAGAGACGCAATCGTCTTAAAGCAGAAAATGTGAATATGATACTTTTTCTGAACAGCAATCTGAGACTTCAGTAAAGTGTGATGACATACCTCAAGTGCACTAAAGGTGTGATGGTGTCAGACATTGTTCTAATTAATTTTCTCATGGAACAACTGTCTTATGCAGGTTTAAAGGATAAGGAAATCCTAGTAATCAATTGACCATAATAGCTGGGGAGAGGGAAGTCTGGGCTTCTCTCCTTTGGCTGCTGCCCCCGCGACCCGATCCCGGATAAGCGGTAGAGAATGGATGGATGGATGGAAATAAATGGTCTGTATTTGTCATGTGATTTGTCTTTAATGTAATAATATTTTGACTGACAAAAATTGCCAGTAAGAAATGAACGGTATCGGTATCGATATCGATGAAAATACAAGAAAAGGTATCGGTATCGTATCGAATCCCAAAAGTGTGGTATCGCACATCCTCAGTTCCCAGTTTCTGGGAACGTTGTTGCTGGTATCTACCTGCAGGGGGCGTGGAGGAGCCGCTCATCAGCCGCAGCTGGCCCCGCAGACACACGCACCTGCGGTCTCTCTTCAATCTCCCGTTAGATTTAAGGACAGAACTCCCGTCTGCCAGCGGCGGAGTGTTTTCGGCCTCATCGCCAAACCCTGACTTCTGTGGCTTGACTATTAGTTTTCCTTGCGGACTTGTTTTAGACTCTCTCGAGGTCTCTCCGCCTCTCTGTGAACGCGGACCGAACTGTTCTTGTTCACTTTAAAATAAAGACGCTTTTCGGACACCATTCTCCACCGTTATTCAACCAAGCTAAATAAATAAGATTTATGATGCCTCACAGATTTTGAAAGCTTGTAAAAGCAACATATTTCGGCAGCCCTGGAGTCCAGGAGGAGCAGCAGAGGTCAGAATGTCTCGGAGCGCGTTTAAACATTGTCTGCAGTTCCACGTGTGTCCACCGGGTGGCGGTAAAGCACCACATGATATTTCTCCTTTTTGGAACTTCTTCAGCTGCGTTGAGCTTTAAATCTTCACCTGTCGCTCCCTTTAAGCTCTAAACTTTGCGGTTCTGTGTTGTAGTTTGTTGGGTTAAATATTTTTGATGCATTCTGATGACGATGAGTGAAACTGTCAATGACCAATAGAAAGTTCGTCCATTTTTCTACTGTGTCACACATTTTCATTATTTATTGTCAGTTTTGGGTCTAAACTGGGCCAGTTCTGTGAGCTGTTTTGCTTTTTCTGTGGACCAGATGTTCCAGGCAGGTTCCATCATGGGACACAGACGGATACAGGTCACGTGACAACAGTCAGCCTTTAGTTCTTTATTACAGGAGGATCTGGTTTATATACAGACACGTATCTGCAAAATACTAAAAAGTATATGAACCCAAAGTACTAAAAAGTCTACATACACGCACACGCGTGTATTAAGTGTTTATACACACGTTTGCGCGTATGTGCACACTGTATATTCATCTAATAACTGTTAGTTTCTAAAACACCAAAGTAGAGTCACTGAGGCACGGCTTCACCTCCTTTAGACCGAGGTTTCACTGAGCAGGTGTGATGAACTGTTGCAGAAGGAAAAGCATGGAACATGTTAATAATCGGACACAAAAACACTCAGGTTTATTGTCTGGACCTCGCCATCCCTTTGGGGAGGATCATCTCATTCTTCAGCTTTGAACTGTCAGGTTAAAAGGTTTCATCCTTCCACAAGACAAGAAAACTTCCACCCAACCTTCTGACCTCTAGTGTCGTATTTTCATCTCTTCAAAAATTATCATGTTGAACATTTTGTCTTCCAAATGAAAAAGAAATTCACTGCAGACTTTTAAAGCAGCGAGAGGAAAACCAGCAGGATCACTAGGAAGAGAGACGGAACCAGGCGCCTGGAGATGAGCTCATCTGAACATCTACCCTTTAACAGCCATCGCTAGTAAATGGTCCTTCAGCCTCATCACTTCAAGGGTGGAAACGTGTTTAGGCCGTCAATAACAGCTTTGTGAAACTATCTGTAGCTGAGGAGGCCTCATCCCAAAGCAGCAGGTCCAGATGGAGTTTCGCTCGACTCCTGAGAGTCGGTGCAATGGGCTTCTGCAGCACATCATGCTGAATCAGAGGGTCTGTGGAAACCATCTTATAGTCTCCCAGTCTGCTAAATGCCACATGTGATGAAGACCATGGAGGGGCTGCTGCTGAACACCGGAGACCACAGATTTAGAGTCCATTCCAAGAAAGGAAGAAGGTGGCAGACTCTTATGAGCTGGTGATAAACAGGGTGGAAACTGCAGAAATCCTCTGAGGATATGAGATATGCTGCACTGCCAACACGGAGGCTCCGTGGAAGAAGAAAATGGTCACTTAAGTCAACGACCTGGCAGGTGGCAAAACCAGCAAAGGTGCAAGTGGCAGATCTTGAGGAAGCTACTCATCACCTGAGGACTTGCATCTAAAGACTACTTTTTCCTCACCATCTGAGGCACAGATAAATACACAATGAATTAATTATTTACTTCTTGATAAAGATTTTTTTTAAAAAGTGTGCATAGCTCGGGAAAGGGATGTAAAGTCCAAACCGCAGGGCTGCAGCTAAATAGAGGGAAAGTCCGCCCACTAGTGGTGACAAAGGTCACTGCACCCTTAAATACTAACGATACTAATGCAAACCGGTCAAATAAAAAACAACCACATGTCTATGTACAAGCTCATTGGGCCTCCGCAATAACTGCCGTACTGACCTACGGGTCAGAAGGCTCCGCGGGCAGGTCAGGGTGTAAGTTAAACGCAACCGAACCGCTGTTTACGAAATGTCTGAGAAACGCAGAATAAAAACACACCAGCAGAAAAGAAAACAACGAAACCAAGAGGCACGACAGGGCCAAACAGCGGCCTATGAGAAGCCTTAAAAGAAACGAAGCCAACATGAGCAGTAACAGGCAAACGGCACTAAAACCGCAGCAGTTTACCTGGTTAATTGGCTGCAGCCCGCACGCCTCAACTCCCTCCCCCGATAGCAGTTGCGGGAGCCAACCGGCTGGGGGGCGCAGCGACACACCGCCGTAATCCAGCAGGCCAACCTGGGACACCAGGGCTGTGTGTGTGTGTGTGTGTGTGTGTGTGTAATAGTTTTATTTCTGTTCCTGGTTGGTAGGGATAACTGCAGTAGCGGTTCCTGCTTTGGGTTTTCCACGCTCCGTTGCCATAGTTACGGGTAAACGGACGCTGAGCGCGGCGCTCTGACGCGAGTCGCGTTCGATTTCTGGGGCGTTTTGAACGAAACTGAGTTACCGAATCATCTTCATCCAGGTATGAAGTGATAAAGCTCCAACTCAGCGCTGCCCTGTTCAAAATGAGGCCGTAATCTGCGCGTCTCGGGCTTCATAGACCTCAAAGAGGGACGTAAATATGTAACATTTCTACAATTTTGTGGCCAAAATGAGTTTGCATTGACTTGATTGTGCTTTTATCAGGTGGTTTAACATGGAGCCCTCCTGTAGCTCCTCTTCAGTACTGGACAGCGGTGGGCTGGAGGTTCTTGGTTCTACCAAACAATCCAGGTGAGGTTTTTCAGGGATGAAAGATCAAAGAAGCTTTGATGGAAAGCAACAGACATTACAAGCGCGTTAGATTCTATTACAACTGATGTTGCTGGTACGCATTGCCTTCAGCCGCAGCAGCAACTATAGAACTAGAACCCACTGAACTCTTCTCATTGATGTGTCCTGACCGACACCCCATCCAGAACCCGGCTAATCTAAAGAATCAGCACCTTCTGCTCCCTCCTCAAACACAATGAAACACAATCAGTGAGGGCAAAACTAGAAACTTCCCATGCAACAATTCCTCAAAAGTACAGACGTCAGCACCGGTTCCTTTGACTTCCACAGGGATCCACCAGCGCAGTGTCATGGTGCTCAGACCAGCCCTCCAGTTCCAGCCCTGAGGTTCTGCGGTCAACTGGCTCAATGGACAGGAAACTCAACCAACTACCAGGTCCGGGCCGTGCACGCCACCCTTGTCGTGAGCTTTAGACCGTCTCTTTAAACTAGTTCCACCTCGATGAATGTCCGCTGTGCAAAGTTGGTACGTTCCAAATGGACTCAAACCCATCAGGACTAAGAAACGTCCAAAGTTTAGCAACAGCACTGAAGCGTGCGGCAGGTTGTAATATAGTCCGGTTCTGTCTGTTAAATGTTAAATACATCTTATTGCTAAACAGGAGCGATCCACATAATAAGTTAAATATAATCGAAGGGCTTTTGTCTGTGTGGAAGGGGGACGTGGGGATCAACTCCACCATCTTCTTTGAAGCCTCGCCGGGAGAAGTGGCCTCATCCTGCCTGGAGCTGCGCAACGAGGGCAACACGTCCATCTTCTACAGCTGGCAGCAGCTGGACGTCTCCTCCAGCCTGTCGCACCTGCTCTCACACAGAAGGCGCAGCTGCTTCTACTTCAACCAGTCCTCAGGTACGTGCGGCCCCCGACCAGGCGTCCTGAGTCCCCCCGTCCCCCCGTCATGCCGTTCCTCCCGTCACAGGTGTGATCCTTCCGGGCGTCACCCAACAAATAGACCTGATGTTTAAATCCGGGGTGCCGGGCCTCCACACGGAGTCGTGGCAGCTCCAAACAACCCGGTGCTGTTGGCAGGGGGCCTCGGTGCAGGTGACGCTCATGGCTTCGCTGTGTCCGAGGACAGGACGGCAGAGCTCCGGCGCCACCTGGAGGTGTCGTATGATCAAAGCCTTTGAGCCTTTCAGGGTTTTTCCCATCCCGCCGGTCCATTTTCACCCACCCCGTTCTTGTCGCACAAACAGACAAGGCTGGAAAAGACAGTGACGGAAAAGTTCTGCCGGTCGATGGTGTATAAGATCCTGGAGGGGGTCCAGACCCGAGAGAGATCCAGCTCCCTCGTAGAGTTTTTAATGGGAAGCCCCGAGGTGAGGTGGTCAACAAGTTCTCTTGGCTCAGCAGAATTTCTTCTATTCCCACTCTTCACCTTCATCCCTCACAGGAGGAGCGAGAAAGACAAGAAAGTGGGGAAATGACCCGGCCGACCAAAGCCTGGGCCGCGACTTCGCCGATGACCAGACATTTATGGATTTCACCCCATTTGAGGAGGAAGCCTATTCCGCAGCGTTTGGATCCTTCTCTGGTTCCACATCTCCAAAGTGAAATGTATTTTTTCCTGTTGCGAAGGAAACAAAGAGCAACACTTGATTAGATCAATAAATGATTCAATGTCACTCATTCAACCGATAAAGCAGAACCGTGTCAAATTCATTGTGCACCGACTGATATATTTACTGTATTTTTAATTTATTTTGAACATTGTCAGACCAGTAAGGTCCAGATGTGCACCAGCATTAGCTTCGTCCTAAGCTCCCGGTCGGACTGAGGCCTAATGGACTGGATCTACCGTATTGGACCGTCTTATATTCGGGCCAATACGGTATTAATAATGACATTTAGTTAAAGGTAAATTGAGCAAATTGGCTATTTCAGAAGTGTGTATCAAACTGGTCGCCCTTCACATTATTCAGTACCCAGGAAGTAGCTCTCGGTTTCAAAAAGGTTGGTGACCCCTGCACTAGACTATATTGGGACTAGACTAAAATGACCACATATAGTATATGTGGTCATTTTAAAAATTTTCATTTTAAACATTCGATCAGTCTGGCCCTCGGCTTGGAGCTACATTTTTTATTTGGCCCTCCGTCCATTTGACTTTGACACCCCTGATTTAAATGAATCAATATGTTTCCATCAGTGGTTAAAAATCCAATTAATGTGATCATCGAAATGCACAAATTCTGTCTTAAATCAGTATCAGCTGTCTTTGTTCATTTAAATATATCGAGCAGTGATCCAGGATTAAACGTTGCTGTTGTCCAAGATTACTGACTGATCCATGATGTGTAACAGATTCTATTATATCGATTAATGTGAATGTTTGCATTGAAATTTGACAGAAATCTGCAGAATGTAGTTCCCGTTTCTGTCATCCTCGCAAAAAACGGACGAAAAGGACGCTTCTCCGGGTCATCCAGCTCACCTTGTCCAGGCAGCCGCGTCCGGGCTGGAGACTCGCTGATGCTGCGCTGACAACCACCGTCAGTGACAAACTAGCGAGAGTGAGCTCCCGAGACCGAAACTAGAGACAGTAACCGGAAGTAAACAAAGGAGCCGACAACTGCGTTCAAGTTTCATTCAAATATGCAAATAAAGAGTAAAATAAAATATACATTTAAACTTAACAGAAAATATAAGGACTCATCAACTTATTTCTACCCAAAATGTAGTTTCTGTCATTACATAAACTTCCTCATGCAAATATTTCGACAGTATGATATTAAACTATTAGCATTACACAAATGTATTTTTAACTTTTGCCAAAATGTACATGTAAAAATGTTTTGATCCTCAGCCACATAACACAAAGCAGATAAACACATAAGCAAACACAGTAAAGTTTCAAATTAAGAAAATATCAAATCTAAGATCACAAAAATGAATGCCGTTCCTGCAGGTAGGGGGGGAGGTGAGAAGTCCGAGTGCCGACCAGAAACCGAACCACAACAAATAACATTTGAAAGAGGATATATGAACATGTGACTTAATAACATATGAAAGAGAATATATGAACATGTGACTTAATAACATATGAAAGAGGATATATGAACATGTGACTTAATAACATATGAAAGAGGATATATGAACATGTGATTTTTCCACTATAACACACAGACATACACACATCAGTATCAGTACCTATGGTTGCGAAAATACGGTATATACAACATTGTGCATGATTCACTCACACACACACGCGTCTGTGCAACGACCACAACCTCCTATCTTTAGTATTGCTGCGCCAACTGGTGGTCTTTTGGGTTGAGGATAGCAGTGATCTATATGTACCTATATGTAGCTATAGCGTCATTGGCCTCCACTCCAGCCACTCCTGGTAGTTCCTCAAAAACACAGAGTTTTTAGTGGATGCGCAATCTGTGGAAGCCAACATAGAAATTTCTGAAGAGCAAAGTTCTTGCAACAAAAATTAGTTTAGTCCCCATTAGTTTGGTTTGTTATCAGGTGACCTCACGGTGTTCTTTTATTTAAAATAAACAACGTGAGATTGTGTTATTAAATATACACACAACCCCGATGATACCAGGAACTATTTTAACTTCAAGGCGAAGCTGCTTCTGCTTTGTCGACCATCGACTGATCTCCTGAAAGTCCATCACCGCTTTTTAAAAACTGAATTTTTCATCTCTGTGGACGGAGTAGATGGCAGATGTTTCCACAGATGCTCTTCACCAGTGGTCAGTGAGTGATGCAGCAGATGAGCGGGAGGTGACTGGCTTCAACCAGCCATGACTCAATGTCTCCAGCCCATAGTGTGGATTCTCTACGAGATCAGACAGCAGCTTCACTCCTGAATCCTGCAGATTGTTGAAGCTGAGGTCCAGTTCTCTGAGATGGGAGGGATTGGACCTCAGCGCCGAGGCCAGAAAGTCACAGCTGATCTTGATAAACTGCAGCGCTCTAATCTAAATAAAGAAGGGAAACTTTTATAAGGTTAAAAGTGAAACCAGTATTAATCTGAAAGGTTAATCAAAGGCATGATCTGTAAATATATAAATATATATATATATTAATTTAGTTACAGGTTAAAAAATGATAGTAATATGTAATTACCACAATTCCAACCTCTCAGGTTTGCACTGTTCCAAAGGAGAATATACATTGTTATGGCCCTCACTCTTCCCGGTTCTCCCCACCTCTTTCCCTCCCATCTCATCATGGAGATCCATCTCACCTGTGGCTCATCTTTAAAGGCACAACCTGTCTTAGATGACTTCCTGTCTCCCTCACCATCTCCCTCCTCGTTGGCTGGTGTCTACCAGGCACCCTCACGTAGTTTTGTCTAATTTTGGTGACCATCTGTGGGCTTTTTCATTGTCCTTAAATCAATTTATCATGAATAAGTGGTCACCATGTGGCCCTCCCTCCTGAAGGAACTGGGCACAACACACACACTCAGAAAGTGTGAGGACCCTCGGATGGAATAATGGACATTTTTGAGAATGGTGTTTACCTCAGAGTTTCCAGTCGGCAGTTTGGAAAGTGGAGAAAACCACAGAGCAGCTTCACTCCTGAATCCTGCAGCTGGTTCCAACTCAGGTCAAGTTCTCTGAGATGGGAGGGATTGGACCTCAGCGCCGAGGCCAGAGAGCCACAGCTGATCTCTGATAACCTGCAGTAGTCTAATCTGAAAAATGCAGGATAAGGTGTACGGTGCAGGTCTGCATGTTATCTGCGTCAGTACTAAACCTACGTTAGTTCTTAGTTGGGTCGTACCTGAATTCACGATATTACAAGGAATTTTTTTAATGTCGTGCATCACACAGTGTTGAGAACAGCCTCACTGCACCATCTTAGCAGCTGGTATATAGGTAGAAAAATGAAGACTGACCTGAGCCTCTCCAGTTTACAGTTTGGACTCTCCAGTCCAGAACAGAGCCGCTTCACTCCTGAATCCTGCAACGTGTTGAAGCTCAGGTCCAGAACCCTCAGATGGGAGAGGTTGGACTTCAGAGCTGAGGCCACAGAATCACAGCTGGTCTCTGATAAACTGCAGCCACTTAGTCTAAAATAACAATTATTTTGAGAGAAGACAAATAAAAATCAACATGTACCAGAGCAAAACACAGCTTACAAGCAACAAACCTCTCGTCCTGCACCATCTTATCTGCCGTATGTTCGTATTTTGGGTTCTTTCAGGGCGGTTGGACAAGATCTACACCGTATGTAAAGTGTGTGTAGGTCAAAATACCTTCCAAGTTTTGAGACCACATTTCTCAATAGCACTCAACTCTTGTCAGGAGTTGGGACAAAGCGACCCACTCCTGACAGCTTGTGGGCGATGCTGCAGCGACCCTGCAATCCCTACACTCTCTGGTGAAACCAAATCAAAGGTTTTAGACACTGCTGGATGCTGGAAGGGTGGCTATAGTCTGGACGCATAGTTCCCCTGACTGCACATTTCTCCAACAATAATTGGCAGCTGGTGTCACTTGTTCTCCAGGTGAGAGAAGGAAAGAGAGCCACCCCACAGTGTGTTTGATTGCCCCACTGCAAGCTCAATGCTGCCAGAAAACATTGGTTTCTGTGGTTGGACTGACCTGCTGCCCCTTTAAGAGGGAGGCAGGTTTGGGCTTCTGGCTGTAATGAAGCCACCTAAGATGAGAATGACTGCAGGCTTTCGGTACCAAGGTTTAACAGGGTGGTCACTTCACACTTGGGCTTTTTTCTTTTTGGGATGGCTTTTCTCAGTAGAGAAGGGGCATGGCACACTGCAGCAGCTTTCTTTTGGGGTTTTCTAGTTTTCCTTCTGATCTTTAAAAGACAGGAAGAACCATTTTTGATAGGTCTGAATTTTGGGCGTTTTGTGGCCAGCCTAAAATAAACAAGACAAATCTACAACTGATACTTCCTTTCTAGTCATTGATGACCATCCTCACATGGACAGATTTCCACAACCAATTTAATACTGCAAATCTATCCTGTGTGTCTTTTTTTCCGAGAACTGTAACACTACGTTTCTAACAAAGATCAAACATGTAAACATTATTGTCTAACTAGTTACACCTGGGAAAGTACTGGATCATCTCTGACTGACCTGAGAGTCTCCAGCTTACAGAGAGGATCCTGCAGAAAAACCACAGAGCAGCAGGAGTGATCCTGAATCCTTCAGCTGGTTCGGACTCAGCTCCAGAACCCTCAGATGGGAGGGATTGGACCTCAGCGCCGAGCCCAGAGAGTCACAGCTGATCTCTGATAAACTGCAGTACTTTAATCTGAATGACAGATAAAAGATGCCATTTTACAGTTCTTGCACACACAGTCATCATTAGTGTTGGTTTAGAAAAGCCGGCAGTTCCTTCTGCCACCATAAACCAGATCAGCTTTCAGTCTTTTTCATTTCAGTATTTAATTTACTGCATACCTGAGAGTCTCCAGCGTACAGAGAGGATCCTGGAGAAAACCACAGAGCAGCTTCACTGCTGGATCCTTCAGCTGGTTCCCACTCAGCTCCAGAACCCTCAGATGGGAGGATTGGACCTCAGCGCCGAGGCCAGAGAGACACAGCTGATCTCTGATAAACTGCAGTCACTCAGTCTGGATAAGGAATCATGGCAAGAAATGATCTCTTATTGGAGGAAAAGTCATATTACACTTGCTCAAAATCATTATTTCATTTTATTTCATTATTTAATCAGGGCCCTTGGAGTCAGGAGAGCTCTGGCCCCCCACTGATAAACTGGGATTTTACAGCAACAACATAGTTAAAAGTATCTATAAATTGTCTTTCAATGGCTCATTTAAATTCATACTACACTTCTCTTCTCCAAAAGTCAATGGAGTTTATCTTGAAGCCTTTCATTGTTTAGTTGTTATGTCGAAGATAAAAGAAAGCTGACCTGAGTGTCTCCAGCTTACAGAGAGGATCCTGGAGAAAACCACAGAGCAGCTTCACTCCTGGATCCTTCAGCTGGTTCTGACTCAGGTCCAGAACCCTCAGATGGGAGGGATTGGACCTCAGCGCCGAGGCCAGAGAGTCACAGCTGATCTCTGATAACCTGCAGCACCACAGCCTGGAAAACCAATAAATGGGGCAAATAAAAACACATTTCTAAATCTGAAAGTGAAGAGAAAGCAGAAAATGTAAAGAAATTTAGAAAAGACCAACAGAGGCCTCCTGACCTGAGCGTCTCCAGTCTGCAGTTTGGATGCATCATTGCAGAAGACAGTAACTTTAATCCAGCATCTGTCAGGCTTTTGTTGTTGCTTAAGCTCAGCTCCCGTAGATGAGAAGGGTTTGACGTCATTGCTGAGGCCACAACTTCCCAATGACTCTTTGAAAGAAAACTACCAGACAGTCTGTTGTGTATGAAACAAAAATAGTGAGTCAAACTTTGGGATTTCTAATCACTTATCTGAGAATCTACCTCAACACAAATGTAGCTCATTTCCTGGAAAAGCTAAATTCAACACCGTAGAGCAACAGTTTGAACGACCATCAGATCTGAAATGCAACTGAATTATTCTTAACATTTGTCTTATTTTAGAACAGCTCATAATTACTCAATATTTAAAATGATTGTAGCAAATGGTTTAAAGAAACGTGCATCTTTTTATCTATCTATCGGCTCTTTGGATATTTTGCATTTCATCCAATTTGTACGATCGTGCGTCAAGTCTTAATTCAGCGATCCGATCGATGACATCAGAGTCTCTGGTTGCATCGATTGCCCTCAGCTTCTGTTACATCTGCCTGTTTTCCTTCAAATCATTTTCACTGCACCTTTTGTTGCTAGTGATGAAGTTGCCACCTAACGGGTGGAAAGGGTCAAACAACTTTGTGGGTCACATAAAGGCTCCAAACGGAACCGCCACAAAGACCTAAAACACCCATTTAAACCAACGAGGCCGGCTGTTTTTACGTTGAACAAATGAAGCAAAATAGTCACGTGTCATTAGTTAAAATGTGTTTTTCTGTCGTTTGAATACGATGTATACAAACAAACAAAAGTTATTTAATGACATGACAGTAATTTCATGATAGTAAGTTAACTTGTGGCTCCTATTATTCCTGCCTTATGTTGGTTTGTCTGGATTGAACTTTGAACTTATATCCAGCCAGTGTTGAACATTTCTGAATGAATTGTTTTTCTTTTTTAATTTATGGACGCTGCAATGGAGATAAAGAATTGAAGGAATGACCACTGGAGGGGGTATTGCTACCTGACATGATCGACTCGCTTGATTTAAACGCCGATGTCCGGCCCCAAAAATCTTTACTTACACACCTTCCTGCAGTTCCTCACAGCTGGAATCAGGCGACGTCGTTCCCTCACTGAGGTGTTGTACTGCTGCAGGTCCAGCTCATCCAGAACCTCCTCTGACATCTGCAGCAGGTAGGCCAGAGCTGAACAGTGGAGCACTGACAGTTCCCTCTCTGATTTCTTCTCTGACTTCAGGAACTCTTGGATCTCCTGATGGACTGACTGATCCTTCATCTCCATCAGACAGTGGAAGATGTTGATGCTTCTGTCTGGGGAGATTTTATCACTGTTCACCTCCTTCAGGTTGTTGAGGACCTTCTGGATGGTTTCTGGATGGTTCTCCGTCTGATCCAACAGTCCACCCAAGATCCTCTGATTGGACTCCAGAGAGAGACCATGAAGGAAGCGAACAAACAAGTCCAGGTGGCCATTTTTACTTTCAAGAGATTTCATTAGTGCTCTCCTGAGGAAGTCATCAAGAGATGTGACTGGATCGTATTTAACAACCCAACAAACCAGGAAAGGGTTTGGTTTAGAATATTTTAGGAACTGATTTATAACCACTGTGTCTTTCCTGGTGTAACAGTGGAACATGTAGACGGCAGCCAGAAACTCCTGAATGCTCAGATGAACAAAGCAGTAGACTGATTTCTGGAAGATCACACTCTCTCTTTTGAAGATCTCTGTACAAACTCCTGAGTACACCGACACCTCGGAGACGTCCAGTCCACATTGCTTCAGGTCTTTTGAGTAGAACATGATGTTTCCTTTCTCCAGATGTTCAAACGCCAGCCGACCCAACTTCAGAAGGAGTTCTTATCAGCCTCAGTCAGTTCCTCTGGTCTCTGCTTTCCTCCATACTTCTGCTTCTTCCTCTTTATCTGAACCCTCAGGAAGTGTGAGTAGAGGTCAGTCAGGGTTTTGGGCAGCTCTCCTCTCTGGTCTCTGGTCATCATGTCCTCCAGAACTATAGCAGTGATCCAGCAGAAAACTGGGATCAGACACATGATGTGGAGGCTTCTGGAGGCCTTGATGTGTGAGATGATTCTCTTGGACAGATCTTCATCACTGAACCTCCTCCTGAAGTACTCCTCCTTCTGGGAGTCAGTGAAGCCTCGTACTTCTGTGATCCTGTCAACAACGAGGGAGGAATCTGATAGGCTGCTGCAGGTCTGGAGGTGATCCAGATGAGAGCTGAGGGAAGCAGGTTCCCCTGGATGAGGTTCACCAGGAGCACCTCAACTGACGATACTTGTGTGACATCAGAGATGACCTGATGCTTGTTGAAACCCAGTGAAAATCTGCTTTCATCCAGGCCATCAAAGATGAACAGAAGTTTCCAGACAGTCAGATCTTCTGCTCTGATCTTCTGTAATGTTGGATGGAAAAATGAAGCAGTGAGAGAAGACTGTGCTGCTCATCTCTGATCAAGTTCAGCTCCCTCCATGAGAGCGGAAGCACCAGACTGATGTCTTGGTTCTCCAAACCTTCTGCCCAGTCCAGACTGAACTTCTGCACTGAGAAGGTTTTTCCAACGCCGGCGACACCGTTGGTCAGAACCACTCTGATGTGTCTCTGTTGCTCAGATAAGACTTTGAAGATGTCCTGGCACTTGATTGGAGTGTCCTGGATGTTCTTCTTGGAGGTTCTCTCAAGCTGTCTCACCTCATGTTGTGTGTCCACCTCCTCACTTTGTCCCTCAGTGATGTAGAGCTCAGTGTAGATCTTGTTCAGCAGGGTTCCACTTCCTGCTTCATTAGTTCCTTCAGTCACATGTTCACATCTTCTCTTCAGACTGATCTTATGACCTTCTATCACCTCCTGCAGATCACCTCCTGAACATAAGTAAACCAATGATTTCCATCTCTCATAAATCATCAACACAACTACAAATTCATGACATCACAAGTTCAATTTATATTGAACAGTTTTACTTTGTTTGGGCTTCATTTCAGCATCTCCAGATCTGCTTCCAGATTGTGAACAAGAGGACTCTCCTGGTGGAGCTGACTGGTCCCAGTTTGATAGGATGTGCTCCCCCCTCTCACTATGAAACACATCTCTATTAGTCCTTTGATTTATAGGATGAAAGAACCTGATCAAGACTCAATATTGTTCCAGCATTTATGTCTGAATTCATATTTCAGTTTAAACATGATTCTTGTTTCTAATCAACAATATTCACATTAAGTATGTAACTATATGACTGTCTGAGGTTTAAGTGTTAAACATCTCCAATAATAAACTCACAACCTGCTGCTGTTAATGTGACTAACAGCTGGCACACAAACACATCATCACACTTTAGTTTTCTTACATTTTGTCTGAACTTCTGAAGTCTATTAGTCTACCTATGGACCAGTCACTCTTCAGGGACACACAGCTGGGCACTGTGGACTCTGCTCTGTCCTCGTCCATCCTGAGGAAACATCAGAAATATCATGAGACTGTGATGAAGGTAAATAATCTGTAGAGGTTGTAGTTAAATAATCCCAATTCACTGCATTTTTATCAAACAGGAACATTTCTAATACATTCTGGCTAACAACTGAATCAATAAATCAATGATGTATATGTATAATTTTCATGTTTTCAGAGTTTAAGCTGCTTTTTTTAACTGTTCCCTGCAGTGAGAAAAGAACTGGCACCTTTTCCAGCCCCTCATCCTGCAGCACTGAATGTGCTCTAAAGTTCTTTCCAGAGCAAACGTCTCTGCACTTGCAGCAACATGTTGTAGTCATGGATCCGTGAGGAGAACCGGATACAGGAAACGCCCCCACTTTGATCCCAAAAAACCAACGGTGGTCCGGCAACGACGGGGACGCTGGTCCATCGGCCCGACAACACTGGTTTTCCACAGGCCAACATGGTGAAAGGACTGTCTTCAGCTCAGCCAATAAATTATTTGGTGCTACATAAACATACTAGTCAGGACTTTTTAACTCCCTCATTTGTTCCCCTCTTCAATTATTCTATAATCCAAGTTCTCCAAGATCACTGCTCTATTTAAAATAGATGAAAGAAATGACACCCACTCCTGCATTTCTTTCACAGTGGTTCCACAACATAGAACAATAAACCACTGTGAGAAAACCTGCAACATTAACCAAAAATCCTGTTGGTGTCCTGTGATCCTCTGTTGATTTATTTATTTAGTTATTTTGAAAGTTTATTGTCTTAAATTGGTCCGGCTGAGAGATGTTAATTTGCACACGATTAGATTTTGTTTGACAGGTAATAACAAAATATCCAGCTGTAACCTGGACTGTTGAACAACTCTAATAACTCTCAGAGCTTTTCACCTGTCACAAAAATGTCGCTCTTCCAGCTTCGTCTGAAGAGAATAGTTTCACTTTAAAACCCAATCAACAGCTTTATGGCGTATATATTACTACCATTAAAGCATTCTGGGAGGGTTTAAAGTTCTTTTAGGATCAGTAGCAAAGAGCAGAAACATAAACTAAACTTCACTTAGAAAGACTATTCAACTATAACTAAAGCCAGACTATAAGAAAGTTAAATAAGACCGATTCATTTATAATGTATAATGATGTTTGTGCTAAAACTAAATATAACGTCTAGTTGATTCAAATCTTGATTTTATCTCCAAACACAAATGTCAATTCTTTTCAATAATGCTCTTCGTTTACTCACCTTGTCGGTCTTCAGTCTTCCTGCTTAGTCTGAAAGGAATACTTTGAAAAACTCGTTTGTTGGGTTCCCAGTTTCTGGGACCGTTGTTGCGGGTGTCTACCTGCAGGGGGCGTGGAGGAGCCGCTCATCAGCCGCAGCTGGCCCCGCAGACACACGCACCTGCGGTCTCTCTTCAATCTCCCGTTAGATTTAAGGACAGAACTCCCGTCTGCCAGCGGCGGAGTGTTTTCGGCCTCATCGCCAAACCCTGACTTCTGTGGCTTGACTATTAGTTTTCCTTGCGGACTTGTTTTGGACTCTCTCGAGGTCTCTCCGCCTCTCTGTGAACGCGGACCGAACTGTTCTTGTTCACTTTAAAATAAAGACGCTTTTCGGACACCATTCTCCACCATTATTCAACCAAGCTAAATAAATAGGATTTATGATGCCTCACAGATTTTGAAAGACTTGTAAAAGCAGCATATTTCTGCAGCCCTGGAGTCCAGGAGGAGCAGCAGAGGTCAGAATGTGTCGGAGCGCGTTTAAACATTGTCTGCAGTTCCACGCGTGTCCACCGGGTGGCGGTAAAGCACCACATGATATTTCTCCTTTTTGGAACTTCTTCAGCTGCGTTGAGCTTTAAATCTTCACCTGTCGCTCCCTTTAAGCTCTAAACTTTGCGGTTCTGTGTGTAGTTTGTTGGTTTAAATATTTTTGATGCATTCTGATGACGATGAGTGAAACTGTCAATGACCAATAGAAAGTTCGTCCATTTTTCTACTGTGTCACACATTTTCATTATTTATTGTCATTTTTGGGTCTAAACTGGGCCAGTTCTGTGAGCTGTTTTGCTTTTTCTGTGGACCAGATGTTCCAGGCAGGTTCCATCATGGGACAGACGGATACAGGTCACGTGACAACAGTCAGCCTTTAGTTCTTTATTACAGGAGGATCTGGTTTATATACAGACACGAATCTGCAAAATACTAAAAAGTATATGAACCCAAAGTACTAAAAAGTCTAGATACACGCACACACGTGTATTAAAGTGTTTATACACACGTTTGCGCGTACGTGCACACTGTATATTCATCTAATAACTGTTAGTTTCTAAAACACCAAAGTAGAGTCACTGAGGCACGGCTTCACCTCCTTTACGCCGAGGTTTCATTGAGCAGGTGTGATGAACTGTTGCAGAAGGAAAAGCATGGAACATGTTAATAATCGGACACAAAAACACTCAGGTTTATTGTCTGGACCGCCATCCCTTTGGGGAGGATCATCTCATTCTTCAGCTTTGAACTGTCAGAGTTAAAAGGTTTCATCCTTCCACAAGACAAGAAAACTTCCGCCCAACCTTCTGACCTCTAGTGTTGTATTTTCATCTCTTCAAAAATTATCATGTTGAACATTTTGTCTTCCAAATGAAAAAGAAAAAAATTTCACTGCAGACTTTTAAAGCAGCGACAGGAAAACCAGCAGGATCACTAGGAAGAGAGACGGAACCAGGCGCCTGGAGATGAGCTCATCTGAACATCTACCCTTTAACAGCCATCGCTAGTAAATGGTCCTTCAGCCTCATCGCTTCGAGGGTGGAAACGTGTTTAGGCCGTCAATAACAGCTTTGTGAAACTACCTGTAGCTGAGGAGGCCTCATCCCAAAGCAGCAGGTCCAGATGGAGTTTCGCTCGACTCCTGAGAGTCGGTGCAATGGGCTTCTGCAGCACATCATGCTGAATCAGAGGGTCTGTGGAAACCATCTTATCGTCTCCCAGTCTGCTAAATGCCACATGTGATGAAGACCATGGAGGGGCTGCTGCTGAACCACCGGAGACCACAGATTTAGAGTCCATTCCAAGAAAGGAAGAAGGTGGCAGACTCTTACGAGCTGGTGATAAACAGGGTGGAAACTGCAGAAATCCTCTGAGGATATGAGATATGCTGCACTGCCAACACGGAGGCTCCGTGGAAGAAAATGGTCACTTAAGTCAACGACCTGGCAGGTGGCAAAACCAGCAAAGGTGCAAGTGGCAGATCTTGAGGAAGCTACTCATCACCTGAGGACTTGCATCTAAAGACTACTTTTTCCTCACCATCTGAGGCACAGATAAATACACAATGAATTAATTATTTACTTCTTGATAAAGATTTTTTTTTTAAGTGTGCATAGCTCGGGAAAGGGATGTAAAGTCCAAACCGCAGGGCTGCAGCTAAATAGAGGGAAAGTCCGCCCACTAGTGGTGACAAAGGTCACTGCACCCTTAAATACTAACGATACTAATGCAAACCGGTCAAATAAAAAACAACCACATGTCTATGTTCAAGCTCATTGGGCCTCCGCAATAACTGCCGTACTAACCTACGGGTCAGAAGGCTCCGCGGGCAGGTCAGGGTGTAAGTTAAACGCAACCGAACCACCGAAATGTCTGAGAAACGCAGAATTAAAAACACACCAGCAGAAAAGAAAACCAACGAAACCAAGAGGCACGACAGGGCAAACAGCGGCCTATGAGAAGCCTTAAAAGAAACGAAGCCAACATGAGCAGTAACAGGAAAACGGCACTAAAACCGCAGCAGTTTACCTGGTTAATTGGCTGCAGCCCGCACGCCTCAACTCCCTCCCCCGATAGCAGTTGCGGGAGCCAACCGGCAGGGGGCGCACCGACACACCGCCGTAATCCAGCAGGCCAACCTGGGACACCAGGGTGTGTGTGTGTGTGTGTGTGTAATAGTTTTTATTTCTGTTCCTGGTTGGTAGGGATAAACTGCAGTAGCGGTTCCTGCTTTGGGTTTTCCACGCTCCGTTGCCATAGTTACGGGTAAACGGCGCTCTGACGCGAGTCGCGTTCGATTTCTGGGGCGTTTTGAACGAACTGAGTTACCGAATCATCTTCATCCAGGTATGAAGTGATAAAGCTCCAACTCAGCGCTGCCCTATTCAAAATGAGGCTGTAATCTGCGCGTCTCGGGCTTCATAGACCTCAAAGAGGGACGTAAATATGTAACATTTATACAATTTTGTGGCCAAAATGAGTTTGCATTGACTTGATTGTGCTTTTATCAGGTTGTTTAGGACCGAACATGGAGCCCTCCTGTAGCTCCTCTTCAGTACTGGACAGCGGTGGGCTGGAGGTTCTTGGTTCTACCAAACAATCCAGGTGAGGTTATTCAGGGATGAAAGATCAAAGAAGCTTTGATGGAAAGCAACAGACATTACAAGCGCGTTAGATTCTATGACAACTGATGTTGCTGGTACGCATTGCCTTCAGCCGCAGCAGCAACTATAGAACTAGAACCCACTGAACTCTTCTCATTGATGTGTCCTGACCGACACCCCATCCAGAACCCGGCTAATCTAAAGAATCAGCACCTTCTGCTCCCTCCTCAAACACAATGAAACACAATCAGTGAGGGCAAAACTAGAAAATTCCCATGCAACAACTCCTCAAAAGTACAGACGTCAGCACCGGTTCCTTTGACTTCCACAGGGATCCACCAGCGCAGTGTCATGGTGCTCAGACCGACCCTCCAGTTCCAGCCCTGAGGTTCTGCGGTCAACTGGCTCAATGGACAGGAAACTCAACCAACTACCAGGTCCGGGCCGCGCACGCCACCCTTGTCGTGAGCTTTAGACCGTCTCTTTAAACTAGTTCCACCTCGATGAATGTCCGCTGTGCAAAGTTGGTCCGTTCCAAATGGACTCAAACCCATCAGGACTAAGAAACGTCCAAAGTTTAGCAACAGCACTGAAGCGTGAGGCAGGTTGTAAATATAGTCCGGTTCTGTCTGTTAATGTTAAATACATCTTATTGCTAAACAGGAGCGATCCACATAATAAGTTAAATATGAAGGGCTTTTGTCTGTGTGGAAGGGGGACGTGGGGATCAACTCCACCATCTTCTTTGAAGCCTCGCCGGGAGAAGTGGCCTCATCCCGCCTGGAGCTGCGCAACGAGGGCAACACGTCCATCTTCTACAGCTGGCAGCAGCTGGACGTCTCCTCCAGCCTGTCGCACCTGCTCTCACACAGAAGGCGCAGCTGCTTCTACTTCAACCAGTCCTCAGGTACGTGCGGCCCCCGACCAGGCGTCCTGAGTCCCCCCGTCCCCCGTCATGCCGTGTCCTCCCGTCACAGGTGTGATCCTTCCGCGCGTCACCCAACAAATAGACCTGATGTTTAAATCCGGGGTGCCGGGCCTCCACACGGAGTCGTGGCAGCTCCAAACCAACCCGGTGCTGTTGCAGGGGGCCTCGGTGCAGGTGACGCTCATGGGGTTCGCTGTGTCCGAGGACAGGACGGCAGAGCTCCGGCGCCACCTGGAGGTGTCGTATGATCAAAGCCTTTGAGCCTTTCAGGGTTTTTCCCATCCCGCCGGTCCATTTTCACCCCGTTCTTGTCGCACAAACAGACAAGGCTGGAAAAGACAGTGACGGAAAAGTTCTGCCGGTCGATGGTGTATAAGATCCTGGAGGGGGTCCAGACCCGAGAGAGATCCAGCTCCCTCGTAGAGTTTTTAATGGGAAGCCCCGAGGTGAGGTGGTCAACAAGTTCTCTTGGCTCAGCAGAATTTCTTCTATTCTCACTCTTCACCTTCGTCCCTCACAGGAGGAGCGAGAAAGACAAGACAGTGGGGAAATGGACCCGGCCGACCAAAGCCTGGGCCGCGACTTCGCCCATGACCAGACATTTACGGATTTCACCCCATTTGAGGAGGAAGGCTATTCCGCAGCGTTTGGATCCTTCTCTGGTTCCACATCTCCAATGTGAATTGTATTTTTTCCTGTTGCGAAGGTGCTGGAAACAAAGAGTAACACTTGATTAGATCAATAAATTATTCAATGTCACTCATTCAACCGATAAAGCAGAACCGTGTCAAATTCATTGTGCACCGACTGATATATTTAATGTATTTTAATTTATTTTGAACATTGTCAGACCAGTAAGGTCCAGTTGTGCACCAGCATTAGCTTCGTCCTGAGCTCCCGGTCGGACTGAGGCCCTAATGGACTGGATCTACCGTATTGGACCGTCTTATATTCAGGCCAATACGGTATTAATAATGACATTAGTTAAAGGTAAATTGAGCAAATTGGCTATTTCAGAAGTGTGTATCAAACTGGTAGCCCTTCACATTATTCAGTACCCAGGAAGTAGCTCTCGGTTTCAAAAAGGTTGGTGACCCCTGCACTAGACTATATGCGGTCATTTTAAAATTTTTCAATGAACATTCGATCAGTCTGGCCCTCGGCTTGGAGCCACATTTTTATTTGGCCCTCCGTCCATTTGACTTTGACACCCCTGATTTAAATGAATCAATATGTTTCCATCAGTGGTTAAAAATCCAATGAATGTGATCATCAAATGCACAAATTCTGTCTTAAATCAGTATCAGCTGTCTTTGTTCATTTAAATATATCGAGCAGTGATCCAGGATTAAACGTTGCTGTTGTCCAAGATTACTGACTGATCCATGATGTGTAACAGATTTCTATTATATCGATTACCTGAATGTTTGCATTGAAATTTGACAGAAATCTGCAGAATGTAAACTGTATAAAAGTTCACTTTCACAGAAACAGTTGCAGTCTCATTATGGGCTGTAACTGTAGGAGCTCCAGCTTATGTCATTAGAATCTACATGATTCAGTTTATTCATGCTTTTAGTGCTCTTTTGACTGAATTTTACCAGATAAAAATGTACCTTTTCTGCCCCCAATACAAGAGTTCCTCTGTGTTCTAAGAGTTTAAAGAAATGCATTTAAAAAACTTAAAACGAGGCCAGATTTCCTGCAAAAGCCTGGTTTGACCAGCAAGTCTGGCTCATTTACAGTTATTGATGAGCTCTTTTCTGTGATATCTGTCATTTAAGTCCTAAAAAGCTATTTAAGGGTCGTTTTCCTTCCACTTCTCAATCACCGACGTGTCCAACTTCACAGGACCTGCCCAAAGGTTCCCGTTTCTGTCATCCTCGCAAAAACGGACTAAAAGGACGCTTCTCCGGTCATCCAGCTCACCTTGTCCAGGCAGCCGCGTCCGGGCTGGAGACTCGCTGATGCTGCGCTGACAACCACCGTCAGTGACAAGCTAGCGAGAGTTAGCTCACGGGACCGGAAACTAGCGACAGTAACCGGAAGTAAACAAAGGAGCAGACAACTGCGTTCAAGTTTCATTCAAATACGCAAATAAAGAGTAAAAAAAAACAAAACATTTAAACTTAACTAAAATATAAGGACTCATCAACTTTATTTCTACCCAAAATGTAGTCATTACATAAACTTCCTCATGCAAATATTTCGACAGTATGATATTAAACTATTAGCATTACACAAATGTTTTTTAACTTTTGCCAAAATGTACATGTAAAAATGTTTTGATCCTCAGCCACATAACACAAAGCAGATAAACACATAAGCAAACACAGTAAAGTTTCAAATTAAGAAAATATCAAATCTAAGATCACAAAAAAGCGCATAAAAATTAAATTGAGAATCTGTGACTGTGTACTGCGCAATCCCTTGCTTATTCTTTTTATTTTAATTATTTCGTTTGCTGTTAACTATTGTCTTCCTGATTTAGGCGTAACGAGCTGCAGGTGCGCTGGAGGGTCAGCGCTCTTCGGAGATCGGCCCGCCTGAATGCCGTTCCTGCAGGTAGGGGGGAGGTGCCGACCAGAAACCGAACCACAACAAATAACATTTGAAAGAGGATATATGAACATGTGACTTAATAACATATGAAAGAGGATATATTAACATGTGACTTAATAACATATGAAAGAGGATATATGAACATGTGACTTAATAACATATGGAAGAGGTATATGAACATGTGACTTAATAACATATGAAAGAGGATATATGAACATGTGATTTAATAACATATGAAAGAGGATATATGAACATGTGACTTAATAAGATATGAAAGAGGATATGAACATGTGACTTAATAACATATGAAAGAGGATATATGAACATGTGACTTAATAACATATGAAAGAGGATATATGAACATGTGACTTAATAACATATGAAAGAGGATATATGAACATGTGACTTAATAACATATGAAAGAGGATATATGAACATGTGACTTAATAACATATGAAAGAGGATATATGAACATGTGACTTAATAACATATGAAAGAGGATATATGAACATGTGACTAATAACATATGAAAAGGAGGATATATGGACCTGTGACTAATAACATATGAAAGAGGATATATGAACATGTGATTTTTCCACTATCACACACAGACATACACACATCAGTATCAGTACCTATGGTCGTGAAAATACGGTATATAGAACATAGGGCACGTTTGTGCGTGATATCACTCCGTGTCTGCGCAACGACCACAACCTCCTATCTTTAGTATTGCTGCTCCAACTGGTGGTCTTTTGGGGTTGAGGATAGCAGTGATCTATATGTACCTATATGTAACTATAGCGTCATTGGCCTCCACTCCAGCCACTCATGGTAGTTCCTCAAAAACACTGAGTTTTTAGTGATGCACAATCTGTGGAAGCCAACATAGAAATTTCTGAAGAGCCAAAGTTCTTGCAACAAAAATTAGTTTAGTCCCCAATTAGTTTGGTTTGTTATCAGGTGACCTCACGGTGTTCTTTTATTTAAAATAAACAACTTGAGATTGTGTTATTAAATATACACACAACACCGATGATACCAGGAACTATTTTAACTTCAAGGTGAAACTGCTTCTGCTTTGTCGACCATCGACTGATCTCCTGAAAGTCCAACACCGCTTTTTAAAAACTGATTTTTCATCTATGGACGGAGTAGACGGCAGATGTTTCCACAGATGCTCTTCACCAGTGGTCAGTGAGTGATGCAGCAGATGAGCGGGAGTTGACTGGCTTCAACCAGCTACTGTCTCAATGTCTCCAGCCCATAGTGTGGATTCTCTACAAGATCATACAGCAGCTTCACTCCTGAATACTTCAGCTGGTTCTGACTCAGGTCCAGTTCTCTGAGATGGGAGGGATTGGACCTCAGCGCCGAGGCCAGAGAGTCACAGCTGATCTTTGATAAGCTGCAGTATGTTAATCTAAATAAAGAAGGGAAACTTTTATAAGGTTATAAGCGAAACCAGTATTAATCTGAAAGGTTAATCAAAGGCATGATCTGTAAATATTTAATTTAGTTACAGGTTAAAAAATGATAGTAATATGTAATTACCACAATTCCAACCTGTCAGGTTTGCACTGTTCCAGAGGAGAATATATATTGTTATGGCCCTCACTCTTCCCAGGTTCTCCCCACCTCTTTCCCTCTCATCTCATCGTGGAGATCCATCTCACCTGTGGCTCATCTTTAAAGGCACAACCTGTCTTAGATGACTTCCTGTCTCCCTCACCATCTCCCTCCTCGTTGGCTGGTGTCTACCAGGCACCCTCACGTAGTTTTGTCTAATTTTGGTTACCATCTGTTGGCTTTTTCATTGTCCTTAAATCAATTTATCATGAATAAGTGGTCACCGTGTGGCCCTCCCTCCTGAAGGAACTGGGCACAACACACACACTCAGAAAGTGTGAGGACCCTCGGATGGAATAATGGACATTTTTGAGAATGGTGTTTACCTCAGAGTTTCCAGTCGGCAGTTTGGAAAGTGGAGAAAACCACAGAGCAGCTTCACTCCTGAATCCTGCAGCTGGTTCCCACTCAGGTCCAGTTCTCTGAGATGGGAGGGATTGGACCTCAGCGCCGAGGCCAGAGAGTCACAGCTGATCTCTGATAACCTGCAGTATTCTAATCTGAAAAATGCAGGATAAGGTCATACGGTGCAGGTCTGCATGTTATCTGCGTCAGTACTAAACCTACGTTAGTTCTTAGTTGGGTCAGACCTGAATTCACGATATTACAAGGAATTTTTTTAATGTCGTGCATCACAGCAGGATTGAGAACAGCCTCACTTCACCATCTTAGCAGCTGGTATATAGGTAGAAAAATGAAGACTGACCTGAGCCTCTCCAGTTTACAGTTTGGACTCTCCAGTCCAGAACAGAGCCGCTTCACTCCTGAATCCTGCAACGTGTTGAAGCTCAGGTCCAGAACCCTCAGATGGGAGAGGTTGGACTTCAGAGCTGAGGCCACAGAATCACAGCTGATCTTGGATAAACTGCAGCCTCTTAGTCTAAAATAACAATTATTTTGAGAGAAGACAAATAAAAATCAACATGTACCAGAGCAAAACACAGCTTACAAGCAACAAACCTCTCGTCCTGCACCGGCTTATCCGCCGTATGTTCGTATTTTGGGTTCTTTCAGGGCGGGTGGACAAGATCTACACCGTATGTAAAGTGTGTGTAGGTCAAAATACCTTTCAAGTTTGTGAGACCACATTTCTCAATAGCACTCAACTCTTGTCAGGAGTTGGGACAAAGCGACCCACTCCTGATAGCTTGTGGGTGATGCTGCACCGACCCTGCAATCCCTACACTCTCTGGTGAAACCAAATCAAAGGTTTTAGACACTGCTGGATGCTGGAAGGGTGGCTATAGTCTGGACGCATAGTTCCCCTAACTGCACAGTTCTCCGACAATAATTGGCAGCTGGTGTCACTTGTTCTCCAGATGAGAGAAGGAAAGAGAGCCACCCCACAGTGGGTTTGATTGCCCCACTGCAAGCTCAATGCTGCCAGAAAACATTGGTTTCTGTGGTTGGACTGACCTGCTGCCCCTTTAAGAGGGAGGCAGGTTTGGGCTTCTGGCTGGAATGAAGCCACCTAAGATGAGAACGATTGCAGGCTTTCGGTACCAAGGTTTAACAGGGTGCTCACTTCACACTTGGGCTTTTCTCTTTTTTGGGATGGGTTTTCTCAGTAGAGAAGGGGCATGGCACACTGCAGCAGCTTTCTTTTTGGGGTTTCTAGTTTTCCTTCTGATCTTTAAAAGACAGGAAGAACCATTTTTGATTGGTCTGAATGTTTGGGCGGTTTTGTGGCCAGCCTAAAATAAAACAAGACAAATCTACAACTGATACTTCCTTTCTAGTCATTGATGACCATCCTCACATGGGGCAGATTTTCACAACCAATTTAATACTGCAAATCTATCCCGTGTGGTCTTTTTTCCAAGAACTGTAACACTACGTTTATAACAAAGATCACATGTGTAAACATTTATTGTCTAACTAGTTACACCTGGGAAAGTACTGGATCATCTCTGACTGACCTGAGAGTCTCCAGCTTACAGAGAGGATCCTGGAGAAAACCACAGAGCTGCTTCACTGCTGGATCCTTCAGCTGGTTCTCACTCAGGTCCAGTTCTCTGAGATGGGAGGGATTGGACCTCAGCGCCGAGGCCAGAGAGTCACAGCTGATCTCTGATAAACTGTATCGTAACAACCTAGAAAACCAATAAATGGGGCAAATAAAAACACATTTCTAAATCTGAAAGTGAAGAGAAAAGCAGAAAATGTAAAGAAACTTAGAAAAGACCAACAGAGGCCTCCTGACCTGAGCGTCTCCAGCTTACAGAGAGGATCCTGGAGAAAACCACAGAGCTGCTTCACTCCTGGATCCTGCAGCTTGGTCTCACTGAGCTCCAGAACCCTCAGATGGGAGGGACTGGACCTCAGCGCCGAGGCCAGAGAGTCATAGCTGATCTCTGATAAACTGCATCGTGACAACCTAGAAAACCAATAAATGGGGCAAATAAAAACACATTTCTAAATCTTAAAGTGAAGAGAAAAGCAGAAAATGTAAAGAAACTTAGAAAAGACCAACAGAGGCCTCCTGACCTGAGCGTCTCCAGTCTGCAGTTTGGATGCATCATTGCAGAACACAGTAACTTTACTCTGGCATCTGTCAGGCTTTTGTTCCTGCTTAAGCTCAGCTCCCGTAGATGAGAAGGGTTTGACGTCATTGCTGAGGCCACAACTTCCCAATGACTCTTTGAAAGAAAACTATCAGACAGTCTGTTGTGTATGAAACAAAAATAGTGAGTCAAACTTTGGGATTTCTAATCAACTTATCTGAGAATCTACCTCAAGACAAATGTAGCTCATTTCCTGGAAAAGCTAAATTCAGCACCGTAGAGCAACAGTTTGAACGACCATCAGATCTGAAATGCAACTGAATTATTCTTAACATTTGTCTTATTTTAGAACAGCTCATAATTACTCAATATTTAAAATGATTGTGGCAAATGGTTTAAAGAAACGTGCATCTTTTTATCTGTCTATCGGCTCTTTGGATATTTTGCATTTCATACAATTTGTACGATCGTGCGTCAAGTCTTAATTCAGCGATCCGATCGATGACATCAGTGTCTCTGGTTGCATTGATTGCCTTCAGCTTCTGTTACATCTGCCTGTTTTCCTTCAAATCATTTTCACTGCACCTTTTTTTGCTGGTGATGAAGTTGCCACCTAACGGGTGTGGAAAGGGTCAAACAACTTTGTGGGTCACATAAAGGCTCCAAACGTAACCGCCACAAAGACGTAAAACACCCATTTAAACCAACGAGGCCAGCTGTTTTTACGTTGAACAAATGAAGCAAAATAGTCACGTGTCATTAGTTAAAATGTGTTTTTCTGTTGTTTGAATACGATGTATACAAACAAACAAAACTTATTTAATTACATGACAGTAATTTCATGATAGTAAGTTAACTTGTGGCTCCTATTATTCCTGCCTTATGTTTGTTTGTCTGGATTGAACTTTGAACTTATATCCAGCCAGTGTTGAACATTTCTGAATGAATTGTTTTTTGTTTTAATTTATGGATGCTGCAATGGAAATAAAGAATTGAAGGAATGACCACTGGAGGGGGTATTGCTACCTGACATGATCGACTCGGTTGATTTAAACGCCGATGTCCGGCCCCAAAAATCTTTACTTACACGACCTTCCTGCAGTTCCTCACAGCTGGAATCAGGCGACGTCGTCCCTCCACTGAGGTGTTGTACTGCTGCAGGTCCAGCTCATCCAGAACCTCCTCTGACATCTGCAGCAGGAAGGCCAGAGCTGAACAGTGGATCTCTGACAGTCTCCTCTCTGATTTCTTCTCTGACTTCAGGAACTCTTGGATCTCCTGATGGACTGACTGATCCTTCATCTCCATCAGACAGTGGAAGATGTTGATGCTTCTGTCTGGGGAGATTTGATCACTGTTCTCCTCCTTCAGGTTTTTGAGGACCTTCTGGATGGTTTCTGGGTGGTTCTCCATCTGATCCAACAGTCCACCCAAGATCCTCTGATTGGACTCCAGAGAGAGACCATGAAGGAAGCGAACAAACAAGTCCAGGTGGCCATTTTTACTTTTGAGAGATTCCATTAGTGTTCTCATGAGGAAGTCATCAAGAGATGTGACTGGATCGTAATTTGTCAACAACCATGTAATCCTGGAAAAGTCGTTTGGTTTCGAATATTTTAGGAACTTATTTATAACCACTGTGTCTTTCCTGGTGTAACAGTGGAACATGTAGACGGCAGCCAGAAACTCCTGAATGCTCAGATGAACAAAGCAGTAGACTGATTTCTGGAAGATCACACTCTCTCTTTTGAAGATCTCTGTACAAACTCCTGAGTACACCGACACCTCGGAGACGTCCAGTCCACATCGCTCCAGGTCTTCTGAGTAGAACATGATGTTTCCTTTCTCCAGATGTTCAAACGCTAGCCACCCCAACTTCAGAAGGAGTTCTTTATCAGCCTCAGTCAGTTCCTCTGGTCTCTGCTTTCCTCCATACTTCTGCTTCTTCCTCTTTATCTGAACCATCAGGAAGCGTGAGTAGAGGTCAGTCAGGGTTTTGGGCAGCTCTCCTCTCTGGTCTCTGGTCATCATGTCCTCCAGAACTATAGCAGTGATCCAGCAGAAAACTGGGATCAGACACATGATGTGGAGGCTCCTGGAGGCCTTGATGTGTGAGATGATTCTCTTGGACAGATCTTCATCACTGAACCTCCTCCTGAAGTACTCCTCCTTCTGGGAGTCAGTGAAGCCTCGTACTTCTGTGATCCTGTCAACACACGAGGGAGGAATCTGATAGGCTGCTGCAGGTCTGGAGGTGATCCAGATGAGAGCTGAGGGAAGCAGGTTCCCCTGGATGAGGTTCACCAGGAGCACCTCAACTGACGATACTTGTGTGACATCAGAGATGACCTGATGGCTGTTGAAACCCAGTGAAAATCTGCTTTCATCCAGGCCATCAAAGATGAACAGAAGTTTCCAGACAGTCAGATCTTCTGCTCTGATCTTCTGTAATGTTGGATGGAAAACATGAAGCAGTGAGAGAAGACTGTGCTGCTTATCTCTGATCAAGTTCAGCTCCCTGCATGAGAGCGGAAGCACCAGACTGATGTCTTGGTTCTCCAAACCTTCTGCCCAGTCCAGACTGAACTTCTGCACTGAGAAGGTTTTTCCAACGCCGGCGACACCGTTGGTCAGAACCACTCTGATGTGTCTCTGTTGCTCAGATAAGACTTTGAAGATGTCCTGGCACTTGATTGGGGTGTCCTGGATGTTCTTCTTGGAGGTTCTCTCAAGCTGTCTCACCTCATGTTGTGTGTCCACCTCCTCACGTTGTCCCTCAGTGATGTAGAGCTCAGTGTAGATCTTGTTCAGCAGGGTTCCACTTCCTGCTTCATTAGTTCCTTCAGTCACATGTTCACATCTTCTCTTCAGACTGATCTTATGGCCTTCTATCACCTCCTGCAGATCACCTCCTGAAAATAAGTAAACCAATGATTTCCATCTATCATAAATCATCAACACAACTACAAATTCATGACATCACAAGTTCAATTTTATATTGAACAGTTTTACTTTGTTGGGCTTCATTTCAGCATCTCCAGATCTGCTTCCAGATTGTGAACAAGAGGACTCTCCTGGTGGAGCTGACTGGTCCCAGTTTGATAGGATGTGCTCCCCCCTCTCACTATGAAACACATCTCTATTAGTCCTTTGATTTATAGGATGAAAGAACCTGATCAAGACTCAATATTGTTCCAGCATTTATGTCTGAATTCATCTTTCAGTTTTAAACATGATTCTTGTTTCTAATCAACAATATTCACATTAAGTATGTAACTATATGACTGTATGAGGTTTAAGTGTTAAACATCTCCAATAATAAACTCACAACCTGCTGCTGTTAATGTGACTAACAGCTGGCACACAAACACATCATCGCACTTTAGTTTTCTTACATTTTGTCTGAACTTCTGAAGTCTATTCCTCTATCTTTGGACCGGTCACTCTTCAGGGACACACAGCTGGGCACTGTGGACTCTGCTCTGTCCTCGTCCATCCTGAGGAAACATCAGAAATAGTGATGAGACTGTGATGAAGGTAAATAATCTGTAGAGGTTGTAGTTAAATAATCCCAATTCACTGCATTTTTATCAAACAGGAACATTTCTAATACATTCTGGCTAATAACTGAATCAATAAATCAATGATGTATATGTATAATTTTCATGTTT
>NW_026622083.1:0-18523 GCF_003711565.1 Takifugu flavidus | reverse complement strand
TTTAGCTGAACTAATGCAACTTATAATTCAAGAGAGTGTCTTTGCCTGAAATGAGAAATGGAGACAATAACCACTAAATTGAGCACCACAGTGAGAGGAGCAAGGCAGGCCAGTACTGCACTGGTGAGAGTGGATTTCCAAGCATCAGACATGAGTCTGCAGGAGGTGTTGAATGGAGAGATGTAGCCATCTCCGTCTTCCAGTGACATCACCGTCAACAGATTGTTGCAGTGAAAAGATCACTGCTGAGATACAGCAGCTGTTTAGGTTTCCTCAGATGGAATATTTATCTTTACTGCCACCTTCATTATCATCTTTGTTTTTCCCTTCCCACCCTCTCTCCTTCCTTTGCAACCATCCCACCTCCTCCAAAGCAGCTGTCCAGCACCTGGTCAACCTAATCCACTGGGAATACAGCAGCCACAATTTTTAGACTGTGATTTTACAATCATCCATTTTGCAAATAAAATAAGACAAATACTGTTGCAGAATATTCTGCAAATAAATTTAGAAATATATTTAATTACACTCAGCCGAGAAACACCTATTTTGAAACTTTATGACATGATTGCTCGTAAATAAATATCCAGAGGTGTCAATATTATCATCAAATCTGTCTGCAAATTCCTCTTAGTAAGGCCAAGACTTACCTAATGATCCAGACCCAAATCAGTAACTATGTAAGGCTTTCAGGTCTGGTGAAATATTAGCGGCTCTCCTTTGAAAAAGGCCCTTGGAAAGGGGGTCACTGAGCAGAGGCAGGAGAGCCTCTGTATTTGCTTATGGAGCCCATCTGAGCTTCTTCAAAAAAGCATGTGGGTCAGTCCTGAAGTTGACCCAACACCTGCAGAAAAGCCAAACCTTCTGAATAAATTCACAGTGCCACAGGTGGGCTTTAGATCAGTCCTAAATTTCACAAGGCCTTCTGGGATGTTACCACTTGGTTTGGCTTCTGAATCATTGCCTCTAATGGTGGCAAATGGTTCATCTCTAAAGGGGGAATCATCCTTCTGAGACACCACTGAAATACTCCCCACCAGGAGAGGAGAGTCGGTCATTTAGTTAAACCATCCAAATCTTCATAGGGTTTATCAAAATTAATGATTAAAGAGGAAGGTGTTCCAGATCTATATTGTAAAAGCTCTGTTGCTATTTAATATCATATCTCTGTGCTGGAGCCTTGACATCAATTGGCTTATACTTGCTGATTTGCCTCACATCACACTTACAAACCATGTTTCTGTAGTTTGTCCAGCGTTCATACACAAATAAATACACAAAGGCTTCCAAATATGCTTTACATTACAAGACTGTAAATTATTCTGAGCAGCTGTTGAATAGATGGTGAAGAAAAAGAGACACAGGATGTCCTTATCAATTAGGAGTCCTTGGTTTTTGTCTCTCCCTTGTCCCCTGTGTGTCTTGTGTTCCTTCCCACTGAGTGGAGCGGTGATCGGGCCTTTTCCCGCCACCATATCGGCACAGCTGTGGCTCACCGTCTCGCCAGCTGCTCGTTAAAGACCGGTCCTTTCCGCCTGACCGTCGGTAGTTCATCGTGAAACTCTCGTGCTCTGCCGCGTCACCCGTCCCAGTTCAGCTCGGTTCAAGGTTTGTCCTGTGCCAACCCTGTTCTTGGTGATCCTCATTTGGTGCAGGAGTAGCAACTCATTTTGTACAGCCTCCTTTCATTATTAAAGAATCCACTTTCATCTCCCGTGTCTGCATGTTGGGGTTCAGTCTGTGTCTGCTAGTCAGCACCTTAGCATTATCAACCTCTGGACAGGCTTTTTTTGATGGATTCCTAGTGGTGAATTCTTTTGCATATGCACCAGTTTTGTCCCGTCTTTGGAGCAATTTACAAAATCTGTTTATACTGTACAACATTTACCTACATGAGACACATAGATAGTGAATTCTATATCAAAGTCTCATCTATGACACAAACTTTAAACCTGTCTTTTTTTTTAAATTAAATGTGAAAATTAACATTACTGCATAAGACAATGGTTGATTTATTTTTAAGTAAATAATTTAACAGCAAAAAATTGAATTGGTCCAATCTCAGTCAAAGGTGTGAGTTGTGACAATTATATTTCAGAAACTGATGCTGGAGAAAGGCCCAATAAAATGTCTCAGTATGTTTTGACAAATATAATTTCATCTGAATGTTTTCCCATCTTATTTAGGTGCTGCAATCACAACTGTGTGGATGACAAAAAAAAATTATGTGCATGACAAGTGTACAAACATGAGTGTCATCAAAGTATGCTGCTAAAGAGAACAGCTGACCTCTGAGTAAACCCACACGGAATAAGAATGGAATATATATTCAGAACAATTTCTCAGGTGTTCTTCTCTGCCCACTTCTCACTGATCATAATTACTCTTTTCAAGCTGACTAACAAGGTTGTTTAAGAAGTTAGTTTGTCAGATCATTCATGTTTAAACTGATGTTTTGACAGTGATTAATGTCAAGACACATTCAAGAAATTGAAAAACAATCTAGTGATGTTTATACTAAAAGCAAAGAAATGGAATAAAGCTAAAACATACATCTTCATCTTTTTTAATGTAGAAATGCAAATGTATTTGACATATATTGACATATAGATGGATGAACAACACTCCAGGCTCCAATGTTGCCTTCATTCAACAAATCAGTCTCATTTTTAAAACACATGAGAAAATGTTTGTTACAAACAGTTTGAGTCCTAATCAGCAAAGATCTGTGTGAAACACCATGGAATCAGAAACACTAGAGCCATGAATTAATAATAATTATTTATGATAATTATTTATTTTCTCTCTTTGAGCATTTGAACTGTTCTATTTTTTCCACCACCATAAAAGCTACAAAACATTTGCCAACCAGCCTATATATCTACATACTCCTGGTCAGAGTTTACAGAATTTGCAGCTCAGGAGGAGTTTAACCGTCTTTCTAAACCAGGGATAGAAAAAAGCATAGATGATAGGATTTATTGTAGAATTACAATAGAACAGAAAAAGTTGACCTGTTGAATCTTCATAGCTTATGCCTTGTCCTGTTAAAGAAGAAATATAATACGGGAAAAAACAGATGAAGAAAAAGAGAATGACAATTCCGAGTGTTCTCGCAGCTCTCATCTCTGATTTCATTGCACTCACAGGTTTTGACCCAGCTGTTGAAACCTGAGACCGCATGGCACGTGCCTGTGTGACAGCCACCACAAACACTCTGGCATAGAGAACTATAATTACAGTTAGAGGGACATAAAATGTGATGATTATATCTGCAATAGATAAAATGTAATTCATGTAAAGAGGGCATGTCTTGTTGCAGGAACTGAAAAAATCAAGTTGTAAAAGGTTATCTTTTAGAAGTACCAGATTGTAGATAATAGAACTGATCCAACACACAGACACACAGATTTTAACTGTATTTGGTTTGATGGAGGAATAACGCAGAGGGCAACAAATGGCCACATAACGATCTACTGATATCAGCACCATGTTCCCAACAGAGGCAGAGGTGAGGACAAAGCTTAACATGTGGAAAAGAAAGCATAAATATGTACTGATGCACCGACAGGAATCCAGGGTGACGATCATGAGCGGCATCACAGCAAGGCCCACCAGAAGGTCAGACACGGCCATGGAGAGCAGGAGGAGATTGGTGGTGGTCTGGAAATGCCTAAAGACAGAGATCATTGTTAATATCTCCAACTCAAATCACACATCTACAGAGAAAACTGCAAGAAATATGTTATTATCTCTGCTACTTTAAAGGTGTAAGTCAACCAAAATATAAAAATACAAATGTAACTTATAATTCAAGAGAGTGTCTTTGCCTGAAATGAGAAATGGAGACAACAACCACTAAATTGAGCACCACAGTGAGAGGAGCAAGGCAGGCCAGTGCTGCACTGATGAGAGTGGATTTCCAAGCATCAGATATGAGTCTGCAGGAGGTGTTGAATGGAGAGATGGAGCCATCTCCATCTTCCAGTGACATCATCATCAGAGTGTTGCTGTGAAGTGATCACTGCTGAGATACAGCAGCTTTTTAGGTACCCTCAGATGGAATATTTATCTTTACTGCCACCTTCATTATCATCTTTGTTTTTGCCTTCCCACCCTCTCTCCTTCCTTTGCAACCATCCTACCTCCTCCAAAGCAGCTGTCTATCACCTGGTCAACCTAATACACTGGGAATACAGCAGCCACAATTTCTAGACTGTGTTATTTCATTGATCCATTTTGTCGAGAAAAATTACAAATAATGTAGCATAATATTCTGCAAATATATTTAGAAATATATTTAAATACGCTCAGCAGAGAAACACCCATTTTGACATTTTCCAAAATGTTTAAGTTGCTTGTAAATAACTATTCAGAAGTGTCAATATTATATCAAAATCTCTGCAAATTCCTCTTGTAGGGCTGAGACTTACCTAATGGTACAGACCCAAATCAGTAACTGAACAAGGGTCTCCGGCCTGGTGAAGCGTTCAAACAAAGTGATCAGGTCCATCAAGTTCTCACTGACTTATATATTGACTTTGCCTATCTGAAACATGGCTCCGTGAATCTTCGCCTCCAGTAATATTTTACCTGTACGTTGCTATTCAATGTTTAGAAATGATAGTCAGAGTTCCAAAGGAGGAGGTGTAATGATCTCTGCCATGAACATTTTTAATTGTAATGAAATACATGTTACAGATAAAACTGGATTAGAATTTCTTGGATTAACCATTACTTTGTCACAGCAAATGTCTTTTACTCTCTTGGTTACTTATAGGCCTCCTTTGTCAAATGCAAATTATTTTGAAAAGCTGGAAATTCTATTGAAACAACTCAATTTTACAAAAGAGGTGATAATAATGGGTGGCCTAAATGTTAATTGGGAAGTTAACAAGGTTAGAAAAAAGCTGAAAAAGGTTATGGATGGTATGGATAAGACTCATGTAATTAATGGCCCCACTTGAATTACAGACTCCACCAGTACTCAGATTGACTTAGCTTATATTAATAGGCCATAAAGGACCTTGAAGTTATACAACATGCTCACAGGCCTGTCTGATCACAATCTTATAATGGTCACAAGAAAATTAAATTTAAAAATGCTTCAAACCCTGAGGTGCCACTGAATCCTACAGGATACTGCAACAGGAATAACAAAATTTCCAAGATTCAGAAGTAAACTGGCATGAATTACTTACAGGCAAAATCTAGGTCAGGATTGTTCTAATTTTGCCAAAAATACAACAATTTATTATACAATTTACATGGATAATTAAACTAAAAGCTAGAAAGAATGGCCCTCCTTGGCTAAACAAATGTATTCTGAAACTGATGAAAGAACGAGATCACTCCTTGAAGTTGTCAGTCAAATCAGGATGTAACAGACAACTATTGGGTGGTTCCTAAAAAAACAAAACAAAAATAATGCAAATTCGATTGAATGGAAACATCCTGACTCAAGTGATGGCTGATGTTTTTAATAACCAGTTCATTGAATCAGTAAATGAAATCTCTGATAAGTTTACAGTAAAACAAAGGAAGGACTACCCTGTATTGTCTACAACGCAGCCCTTTACCATTACAAATAAAAAGTTATTGATCGAATTCAATCATTCTAACCATCAAACGCAAAGGCCCTTTTTGGAATGGACCCGAATATGCTCAAAGATCTCGATTCAGTTCTTGCTACTCCTATTGCATCAATAATTAATCTTTCAATCTCATCTGGTCACTTTCCGAAGGCCTGAAAATTTGCTATTGCCACCCCAGTCTTGAAATCCGGTGACTCAACCTCTATGCATAACTAACGACCATGAAGCATTCTTTCGGCTATTTCCAAAATCTCAGAAAAATGGGTGGCAGAGCAGATTGCCCATTACTTAACAGCAGCTCCCCCTTCCTCCACACCATGCAGCTTGGTTTCACATCCAACCATTAAAGGCCATACTGGCAAATTGTGTAAAAAAAATCAAGTTGAATCTTGCAAATTTTCGCACAATTCGAAATGAAATGTCACCGAAGCTGCAAAAATGTACTTGCATTCTATGATTCTTAGTCAATTCAACTATTGGCTAAATAGTTGGTCCCAGGCTGGTCAGAGTGCAAAACCCCCCCATTAGAAGTCTTGTAAAAACAAGCAATTAAGGTTATAGAGGAGAAACATAGGCACTGTCATCACTGTGCAATTTTAAAAAAAAAAATACAGTCTTTTGAACTGGGACAGAATTTGCATCTTTGCATATTTAAATTTGATCTATAAAGTACCGCATCATTTGGCTCCAGATCTTCTGACAGAGTTCATCTGCCAAAGAAACAGCTCTGAGCATGTCACTCGAGGCTGTGTCAGAGGTGACTGTTTCATTCCACTGGGCAGGAGCACTTTCAGTAGGTCGGTTTGGTCAGTGAGGAGTGGTAGTGAGTGGAACTCAGTACTCGAGGAGGTTAGACTGCTCACAACAAACAAGGCCTTCACCAAAAATAATCTAAATGTGGCGTATCAACTAATATATCAGGGAACACTGATAGAAAGGCCTGTTGGAATATTTTGATATTGTGATTAAGCGATATGAAATGATGTCTTAATTGCATAGTGAGTGTTTGAATGTGTATCATGAATTGTGTTCTGTGGGTTTCTGTGGTCCCTTTGGCAGTTTGTTGTCAGTATGGCGTTTCTTGTATTGGTGCCATGTAAGGTGTCTTACCATGTTTTTCTCTTGTATATGTATTTTATTGCTTTTAACATCATGGCCAGGGGACTGGAGATGAAAAGTTGCCTTCTGGCTAATTCTGCCTTTATATGACCATGTAAAATTATGTGTTTTATGAAATTGCACTGTCCCCTTTTAAATAAACAAAGATCAAAGATCCAGCACCTGTGGAAAGCAGAACCCCCATGTGGGCTTTAGATCAGTCCTAAATTTCACAAGTCATCTAAGATGTTACAACTTGGTTTGGCTTCTGAAACACTGCCTCTAGTGGTGGAAAATTGTTCATCTCTAAAGGGGGAATGATCTTTTTGAGACACCACTGAAATACTCTACACCAGGAGAGGAGAGTTGGTCATTTAGTTAAACCATCCAAATCTTCATAGAGTTTAACAATATTTATTATTAAAGAGTAAGAGTAGCTCCAGATCTATATTGAAAAAACTCTGTTGATATTCAACATCATATCTATGCCATATCATTATTTGGCTTATACTTGATGATTTGACTCACATCACACTTACAAACCAGATTTCTGTAGTTTGTCCACCCTTCATACACAAATAAATGCAAAGGCTTCCAAATATGCTTTACATTACAAGACTGTAAATTATTCTGAACAACTTTTGAATAGATGGTGAAGAAAAAGTCACACAGGATGTCCTTATCAATTGGGAGTCCTTGGCTTTGTCTCTCTTTTTTGTCCCCTGTGTGTCTTGTTTTCCTTCCCACTGAGTGGAGCGGTGATCGAGCCATTTCCCACCACCATATCGGTACAGCTGTGGTTCACCGTCTCGCCAACTGCTAGTTAAGGCTGGTCCCTTCTTTGTGCTCGGCTCCAGTTCGTCGAGAAACTCTCGTATTCTGACTGCGTCACCTGTCCCAGTTCATCTCTGTTCAAGATTTGTCGTCTGCCAACCCTGTTGTTGGTGATCCTCATTTGGTGCAGGAGTAGCAACTCATTTTGTCTGCATTTGATTAGTAAAGAATTTAAAAAGTCCACTTTCATCTCCCGTGTCTGCATGTTGGGGTTCAGTCTGTGTCTGCTCGTCAGCATCTTAGCATTATCAACCTCTGAACAGCTTTTTATTTGGTGGATTCATGGTGGTGGATTCTTTTGCATATGCACCAATTTTGTCCCATCTTTGGTACAATTTACAAAATCTGTTTATACTGTAGACCATTTACCTACATGAGACACAGATAGTGACTTCTATATTAAAGTCTTATCAATTATACAAACTGTAGCTCTGTCCTCTTTTTCAGTAAATTTAAATCTGAAAACTAACTTTACTGCATAAGACAATAGTTGACTCATTTTTAAAGTAAATATTTTAACAGTAAAAAAATGTAATTGGTCCAATCTTAGTCAAAGATGAGAGTCACGTCAATCATATTTCAAAAACTTCTGCTGAAAAAGGCCCAATAAAATGTCTCAGTACAATTTTAATTTCATCTGCATGTATTCCCATCTTATTAAAGTGCTGCAATCACAACTGTGTGCATGACAAAATTACATTTTACATGGACAAACACATGAGTGTCATCAAAGTTTGTTGTTAAAGAGAACAGCAGACCTCTGAGTAAACCCACATGGAATAAGAATGGAATCTATATTCATAACTATTTCTCAGGTGTTCGTCTCTGCCCACTTCTCACTGATCATAATTACTCTTTTCAACCTAACTAACGAGGTTGTTTAAGAAGTTAGTTTGTCAGATCATTCATGTTTTAACTGATATTTTGACAGTGATTAATGTCAAGACACATTCAAGAAATTTAAAAACAGTCTATTGAAGTTTATACTGTAAGTACAGAAAGTGGAATAAAGCTAAAACATACAACATCTTTATCTTATTTTTAATATAGAAATGCAACTTTATTTGACATATATTCGACATTAACAAAAGAATCAGCGTGGTTAAATATAGCATTGAAATTTATATAAATTACAGTATTCCAGGAAAACTGATGAGCGGGTGACAGGTCCGGGGAGTAGCCTGTGATACAACCTAAATGGATAAACAGCACTCCAGGCTCCAAAGTTGTCTCCATTCAATCAATCAGTCTCAATTTTAAAACACTTGGAAATGTTTTGTGACAAACAGTTTGATTCATATTCAGCAAAGATCTGTGTGAAACACCATGGAATCAGAAACACGAGAGCCATGAATTAATAATAATTATTTATGATAATCATTTATTCTCTGTCTTTGAGCTTTTGAACTGTTCATTGTTCACCACCACAAAAGCTACGAACATGTGCCAGCCTATATGCTCTCATCTACGTACTCCTGCTCACAGTTTACAGAATTTGCAGCTCAGGAGCAGTTTAACCGTCTTTCTAAACCAGGGATAGAAAAAAGCATAGATGATAGGATTTATTGTAGAATTACTAAAGAACAGCAAAAGTTGACCTGTTGAAGCTTCATTACTTGTGTCTTGTCCGATTAAAGAAGAAATGAATAGGGAAAAAAAAATGAAGAAAAAGAGAATGACAATTCCGAGTGTTCTCGCAGCTCTCAACTCTGATTTCATTGCACTCACAGCTTTTGACCCAGTTGTTGAAACCTGAGACCGCATGGCACGTGCCTGTGTGACAGCCACCACAAACACTCTGGTGTAGAGAACAATTATTACAGTTAGAGGGACATAAAATGTGATGAATACATCTACAATTGCTGAAATGTCATTTAATGAAAAGGGGCATTTCTTGTAGCAAGAACTGGAATCAATGTTTAAAAGGTTATCTTTTAGAAGTATGAGATTGTAGATAATAGAACTGATCCAACACACAGACACAAAGATTTTAACTGTACTTGGTTTGATGGAGGAATAACGCAGAGGGTAACAAATGGCCACATAACGATCTACTGATATCAGCACCATGTTCCCAACAGAGGCAGAGGTGAGGACAAAGCTTAACAGGTCAAAAAGAAAGCATATAAATGAACTGATGCACCAACAGAAATCCAGGGTGACGATCATGAGCGGTATCACGGCGAGGCCCACCAGAAGGTCAGACACTGCCATGGAGAGCAGGATGATATTGGTTGTCGTCTGGAAATGCCTAAAGACAGAGATGATTGTTAATATCTCCAACTCAAATCACACATCTACAGAGAAAACTGCAGGTAATATGTTACTGTCAGTCATATAAAAGGTTAGCTCACATCTATGCTACTTTTTGGTAAACAAAATAGCTGAACTAATGCAACTTATAATTCAAGAGAGTGTCTTTGCCTGAAATGAGAAATAGAGACAACAACCACTAAATTGAGCACCACAGTGAGAGGAGCAAGGCAGACCAGTGCTGCACTGATGAGAGTGGATTTCCAAGCATCAGACATGAGTCTGCAGGAGGTGTTGAATGGAGAGATGTAGCCATCTCCATCTTCCAGTGACATCACTGGTGTCACAGTGTTGCTGTGAAGTGATCACTGCTGAGGTACAGCAGCTGTTTAGGTATCCTCAGATGGAATATTTATCTTTACTGCCACCTTCATTGCCATCTTTGTTTTTGCCCTCCCACTACTCTGTCCTTCCTTTGCAACCATTCTACCTCCTACAAAGCGTCTGTCTATCACCCTGTCGACCTAATATACTGGGAATAAAGCAGCCACAATTTCTAGACTGTGATTTTACAAATTCCCCTTGGTGCTAATCAGATTTCTGTAGTTTGTCCAGCCTTCATATACATCATAAGTGCAAAGGTTTGCAAATATGCTTTAAATCAGGAGACTGTAAATTATTCACAACAACAGTTTAATAGATGGTGAAGAAAAAGAGAATCGGGATGTCTTTATAAACCTCTGGACAGCTTCTTATTTGGTGGATTCAATTTTTCTTTTCCAGATGCACCAATCTTGTCCCTACTTTGGTGCAATTTACAAATTCTGTTTATATTATATATTAACATTATCTACAAAATACACACAGATAGTTGGTAGGGTCTTTCACCTAGTTTCAGTTGAGGTGTCTCCCCTTTGTCTGCTGGCTCACATGGTGGTGAGTCACCAGGTCTCCTGAAATGGTGTGAATGTTTGGTTTGTTGTTGGAAGGAGTGGAGGTGATAGGAAGTGCCTTAGCCCACCACATCTGTTTAATGATGTTTTTTCCAATTTGACATAGATGGCTTCCTTGACACCCCTCTCAAACCAGCGGTCTTCTCTGGCCAGTAGCCATATTTGGCTGTCCTCAAAGGCGTGCCCGCTCTCCTTTAAGTGTAAGTGACCTGACCTGGAGAGGTGACACATCTGTGTTGTGCCATTTTTCTGTGGAGAGTTTGTTTGGTTTAATCAGTGTACAGTTCTTTGCATTCCTCCTTGCATTGTACAGCATAAAGAACAGTACATTGTTTATGTCTCGGTGTCTTGTCTTTCGGGTGTACCAGCCTCTGTCTGAGTGTGTTGCTTGGTTTATACTGAACCGGTATGTCATGTTTTTGGAGGATCCTTCTAAATTTCTCAGAGACCCCTTGGGTATAGAGTGCAATAAGCAAGGCTCTCAGCACCTTGGTAAACCTCACCTCTGCTTTCTATCTCCAATCCAACGGGCAGTGTGAGCAAGCCAACCAGGTGTTGAATGACCATGACCTGGCGTGTCCACCTTCAATGGGTGGAGGATGCTCACAACATGCTTACCTGGCAGCTACTGGTCTCTCTCCTTTGAGGTCTTCCTTGGGTAACAGCCTCTGCTGCTACCTACACAGGAAGCAAATTTAGCCATAAATTCAGTGCAGATAATACATCCAGCACTGTAAGGTGGTGTGGAGGCAGCCCAAGGAGGCCCATGAGCGTGCGCAAACCAGCACTTCTAAGTATTCCAACCGTTGTCGAACCCTAGTACACAATTACTGCCCAGGTCAGTCAATTTGGTTTTCAACCAAGAACATTCCCCTACTCACTGAATCGTGGAAACTCTCTCCTAGATTCATTGACACATTTTCCCATAAATAGTTGAATTGGCCCAACTACAGTCACACTTCCAGACAACATGAAGATCCAGCCTGCATTCCATTTGTCTCAAAATAAGCCAGTTGTCATGAGTGACTTGTGGCCTCCTTCTGAACCCCCTCTCCCCGTCTCATGACCCTGTCTACTCTGTTCACCGCCTTGTTGACATTCGCCACCGGGGCATATACTTGGTGGACTGGGAGGGATGTGGTCCTGAGGGGCACTCATGGGTGCCACGGGTTCACTCTATTCTGGATCCTGACTTGAGCCGGGTCGTTCACACAGACCACGGACAAGCGTAACTATTCACCTGGAGGCACTTGTTGGAGGAGGGCAATGTAATGATTCAGTGTATTTTGTTTTTCCTTGTTTCCCCAATCCCTGGCAGGCAGGTCTGAAACAGCACCTCACTGACCTGTAGCCCGTCTGGGTTGACTGGATCTGCACCTTTAAAGCAGCTTGTTTCTCTTCTCATCTCCAGATCAGATTATTGCTCCTCAGTGTTAATGCTTGGCTCCCTTTTCGTGAGAATATTTTGAGGTTGTATTTTTGATAGTCCATCTTCTTTGTGAGTTTTTATCTGCCTCACCTTTGTCTTGTGTTCCAATTCATGCAGATCCCTCACCTGTACATTTTCCACCTATTGCATCTTTACCCTTTTTGTCAGCCTTGTTTTGAAAATTACATTTTTTCATGGTCAGGATTACCTGTGTTTGCATTTTGGGTCCTGTTTCTGGTTTCACTTGGTGCAAGACTTCCATACTGAGCCCTTATCAAAAATCCAAACTGCAGACCTGTTCACTCTTGAAAAAAATGTAAATCTGAACACTAACGTTACTGCATAAGAAAATAGTGGACTGCTTTTTAAATAACTAATTTAACAATAAAAAATGTAATGGGTCCGATTTTAGTGAAGGGTGAAAGTCAAAAACTTATGCTGGAAAAAGGCCCAATTAAATGTCTCAGTATGTATTGACAAATTTTATTTTAACTGAATGTATTCCCATCTAATTAAAGTTCTGCAATCACAACTGCATGTAAGACAATAAAACATTTATGTGCATGACATGTATACATTGGACATGAGTGTCATCAAAGTATGCTGTTAAAGAGAACAGTAGACCTCTGAGTAAACCGACATGGAATAAGAATGGAATATATATTCATAACTATTTCTCAGGTGTTCTTCTCTGCCCACTTCTCACTGATCATAATTACTCTTTTCAAGCTGACTAACAAGGTTGTTAAAGACATTAATGTGTCAGATCATTCATGTTTAAACTGATGTTTTGACAGTGATTAATCTCAACACACATTCAAGAAATTGAAATACAATCTATTGAAGTTTATACTAAAAGCACAGAAAGTGGAATAAAGCTAAAACAGACATCTCTATCTTTTTTAATGTATAAATGCAAATGTATTTGACATATATTCAACATTAACAAAAGAATCAGTGTGGTTGAATATTCCATTGAAATTTATACAAATGACAGTATTCCAGGAACACTGTGATGAGCAGGTGACAGATCTGGGGTGTAGCCTGTAGTACAGCCTAAATGGATAAACAACACTCCAGGCTCCAATGTTGCCATCATTCAACCAATCAGTCTCAATTTTAAAACACTTGGAAATGTATTTGTTACAAACAGTTTGAGTCATAATCAGCAAAGATCTGTGTGAAACACCATGGAATCAGAAACACGAGAGCCATGAATTAATAATAATTATTCATAATGATAATGATTTATTTTCTCTCTTTGAGCATTTGAACTGTTCTATTTTTTCCACCACCATAAAAGCTACAAAACATTTGCCAACCAGCCTATATATCTACATACTCCTGGTCAGAGTTTACAGAATTTGCAGCTCAGAAGAGTTTAACTGTCTTTCTAAACCAGGGATAGAAAAAAGCATAGATGATAGGATTTATTGTAGAATTACTAAAAAACAGAAAAAGTTGACCTGTTGAATCTTCATTGCTTATGCCTTGTCCTGTTAAAGAAGAAATATAATATGGGAAAAAACAGATGAGGAAAAAGAGAATGACAATTCCGAGTGTTCTCGCAGCTCTCATCTCTGATTTCATTGCACTCACAGCTTTTGACCCAGTTGTTGAAACCTGAGACCGCATGGCACGTGCCTGTGTGACAGCCACCACAAACACTCTGGTATAGAGAACTATAATTACAGTTAGAGGGCCATAAAATGTGATGATTATATCTGCAATAGCTAAAATGTAATTTATGTAAAGAGGGCATTTCTTGTTACAGGAACTGAAAAAATCAATGTATAAAATGTTATCTTTTAGAAGTACCAGATTGTAGATAATAGAACTGGTCCAACACACAGACACACAGATTTTAACTGTATTTGGTGTGATTGAGGAATAACGGAGAGGGTAACAAATGGCCACGTAACGATCCACTGATATCAGCACCATGTTCCCAACAGAGGCAGAGGTGAGGACAAAGCTTAACAGGTGGAAAAGAAAGCATAAATATGAACTGATGCACCGACAGGAATCCAGGGTGACGATCATGAGCGGCATCACAGCAAGGCCCACCAGAAGGTCAGACACTGCCATGGAGAGCAGGAGGAGATTGGTGGTGGTCTGGAAATGCCTAAAGACATAGATCATTGTTAACATCTCCAACTCAAATCACACATCTACAGAGAAAACTGCAAGAAATACGTTGCTTCCACTCATTTAAGAAGTTATCTCACATCTCTGCTACTTTAAAGGTGCAAGTCAACCAAAATATAAAAATACTAATGCAACTTATAATTCAAGAGAGTGTCTTTGCCTGAAATGAGAAATGGAGACAACAACCACTAAATTGAGCACCACAGTGAGAGGAGCAAGGCAGCCAGTGCTGCACTGGTGAGAGTGGATTTCCAAGCATCAGACATGAGTCTGCAGGAGGTGTTGAATGGAGAGATGTAGCCATCTCCATCTTCCAGTGACATCATCATCAGAGTGTTGCTGTGGAGAGATCACTGCTGAGATACAGCAGCTTTTTAGGTACCCTCAGATGGAATATTTATCTTTACTGTCGTCTTCATTATCATCTCTGTTTTTGCCCTCCCACCCTCTCTCCTTCTTTTGCAACATCCTACAAAGCGGCTTTCCGTCACCTGGTCAACCTAATACACTGGGAATACAGCAGCCACAATTTCTAGACTGTGTTATTTCATTGATCCATTTTGTAGAGAAAAATTACAAATAGTGTAGCATAATATTCTGCAAATACATTTAGAAATATATTAAATACACTCAGCAGAGAAACACCCATTTTGACACTTTCCAAATGTTTAAGTTGTAACCTAGTAACCTAATGGTACAGACCCAAATCAGTAACTGAACAAGGGTCTCCGGCCTGGTGAAGCGTTCAAACAAAGTGATCAGGTCCATCAAGTTCTCACTGACTTATACTGTATATTGACTTTGCCTATCTGAAACATGGCTCCGTGAATCTTCGCCTCCAGTAATATTTTACCTTTACCTGGCTATTCAATGTTTAGAAATGATAGACAGATTTCCAAAGGAGGAGGTGTAAAGATCTCTGCCATGAACATTTTTAATTGTAATGAAATACATGTTACAGATAAAACTGGATTATAATTTCTTGGATTAACCATTACTTTGTCACAGCAAATGTCTTTTACTGTCACAGCCCCTTTTCCCCAGTTCCTCCTGTCCCAGTACTTTTCCACTGCCCTGCTCACACACACCTCTGATCACCACACCTGCTTTCAGTCACTGATCACCACACCTGCTTTCAGTCACTGATCACCCACCTGCTTTCAGTCACTGATCACACACCTGCCCTCACTCATCAATCCGCTCACCTACCGGTGTATATATTCTCCAGCCTCACACTCACTCAGTGCCAGATTGTTCTTCTGCTTTCATGTGAGACTTTCCAGCATTGTTTCCCTGCCGGATTACCTGTTATCGACCCTGCCTGTCTTCGTTCTGCCTGCCTTGCCTGTTCCCCGGACAACCTACCTGCTTTCTGCCCCTGACTACGACTTCTGCCTCAGCGTCTCTGGTTCCTGTCTGCTCACCTGGTTTAGACTTCTCCGCCCGGCCCCGACTTTGCTGCTGCTCGTCCCACTCCCCGAGCCTGCAACCCATAGACTTTGTGCGGGCCCAGAGCCTCAAGAACGGACTATTCCTGTGTTTCCTGGTCTGCCTGAGTTCCTGTTTGCCCGTGTGTTAAAAGTCATTACTACGGTCCAGCTTTCCAGAGTGCTGCATTTGGGTCCTAACTGCACCTGTCACATTTACTCTCTTGGTTACTTATAGGCCTACTTTGTCAAATGCAAATTTTTTGAAAAGCTGGAAATTCTATTGAAACAACTCAATTTTACAAAAGAGGTGATAATAATGGGTGGCCTAAATGTTAATTGGGAAGTTAACAAGGTTAGAAAAAGCTGTGAAAAGGTTATGGATGGTATGGATAAATCATGTAATTAATGGCCCCACTTGAATTACAGACTCCACCAGTACTCAGATTGACTTAGCTCAGGGGTGGGCAAACATTTTGATTCGTGGGCCACAATGGGTTCTAACATTTGACAAAGGGGCCGGACCAGGAGCAGATGGATGGATGGAGTGCTTTGGTAACCTCACCTCATTGGAGGAAAAAATACACATCTTGGGATATGGAGAAAACATGTGCTTTAATTTCAAATGAAAATGAAGAGAAGCATTACAACAAAATATCTGACTTTGGAATGAGTCTTAAAACACTTAAAATCAAATGAATAAAATGTGCCTTTTTAAAAAAAATTAATAACCATTTCTATTTTAAAGCACTGAAAGTTCTGTTATCCTTCAGGATATCACCATCACTCTCCTCCTGACTGTCTTTTTCTAGTGGGAAAACACCAGAATTGCAGTGAAAATTTAACATTAACAAGGTTTATTCATTTAATTTTTCAAGTTTGGCGGGCCGGATTAAAACGTTTAACGGGCCGCGTGTGGCCCCCGGGCCTTAGTTTGCCCATGCCTGACTTAGCTTATATTAATAGGCCATAAAGGACCTTGAAGTTATACAACATGCTCACAGGCCTGTCTGATCACAATCTTATAATGGTCACAAGAAAATTAAATTAAAAATGCTTCAAACCCTGAGGTGCCACTGAATCCTACAGGATACTGCAACAGGAATAACAAAATTTCCAAGATTCAGAAGTAAACTGGTATGAATTACTTAGAGGCAAAATCTAGGTCAGGATTGTTCTAATTTTGCCAAAAATACAACAATTTATTATACAATTTACATGGATAATTAAACTAAAAGCTAGAAAGAATGGCCCTCCTTGGCTAAACAAATGTATTCTGAAACTGATGAAAGAACGAGATCAGTCCTTGAAGTTGTCAGTCAAATCAAGATGTAACAGACAACTTTTGGGTGGTTCCTAAAAAACAAAACAAAAATAATGCAAATTTGATTGAATGGAAACATCCTGACTCAAGTGATGGCTGATGTTTTTAATAACCAGTTCACTGAATCAGTAACTGAAATATCTGATAAGTTTACAGTAAAACAAAGGAAGGACTACCCTGTATTGTCTACAACGCAGCCTTTACCATTACAAATAAAAAGTTATTGATCGAATTCAATCATTCCAACCATCAAAAGCAAAGGCCGTTTTTGGAATGGACCCGAATATGCTCAAAGATCTCGGTTCAGTTCTTGCTACTCCTATTGCATCAATCATTAATCTTTCAATCTCATCTGGTCACGTTCCGAAGGCCTGAAAATTTGCTATTGCCACCCCAGTCCGGTGACTCAACCTCTATGCATAACTAACGACCATGAAGCATTCTTTCGGCTATTTCCAAAATCTCAGAAAAATGGGTGGCAGAGCAGATTGCCCATTACTTAACAGCAGCTCCCCTTCCCACACCATGCAGCTTGGTTTCACATCCAACCATTAAAGGCCATACTGACAAATTGTGTAATAAAAATCAAGTTGAATCTTGCAAATTTTCACACAATTCGAAATGAAATGTCAACCGAAGCTGCAAAAATGTACTTGCATTCTATGATTCTTAGTCATTCAACTATTGGCTGAATAGTTGGTCCAGGCTGGTCAGAGTGCAAAAAACCCCATTAGAAGTCTTGTAAAAACAAGCAATTAAGGTTATAGGAGAGAAAATAGGCACTGTCATCACTGTGCAATTTTTAAAAAAAAAATACAGTCTTTTGAACTGGGACAGAATTTGCATCTTTGCATATTTAAATTTGATCTATAAAGTACCGCATCATTTGGCTCCAGATCTTCTGACAGAGTTCATCTGCCAAAGAAACAGCTCTGAGCATGTCACTCGAGGCTGTGTCAGAGGTGACTGTTTCATTCCACTGGGCAGGAGCACTTTCAGTAGGTCGGTTTGGTCAGTGAGGAGTGGTAGTGAGTGGAACTCAGTACTCGAGGAGGTTAGACTGCTCACAACAAACAAGGCCTTCACCAAAAAAATCTAAATGTGGCGTATCAACTAATATATCAGGGAACACTGATAGAAAGGCCTGTTGGAATATTTTGATATTGTGATTAAGCGATATGAAATGATGTCTTAATTGCATAGTGAGTGTTTGAATGTGTATCATGAATTGTGTTCTGTGGGTTTCTGTGGTCCCTTTGGCAGTTTGTTGTCAGTATGGCGTTTCTTGTATTGGTGCCATGTGAGGTGTCTTACCATGTTTTTCTCTTGTATATGTATTTTATTGCTTTTAACATCATGGCCAGGGGAATGGAGATGAAAAGTTGCCTTCTGGCTAATTCTGCCTTTTATGACCATGTAAAATTATGTGTTTCATGAAATTGCACTGTCCCCTTTTAAATAAA
>NW_026622082.1:0-18062 GCF_003711565.1 Takifugu flavidus | reverse complement strand
AGAGGACGAGGACATCTCGCAGGGGATCTGGATTGGATTGCATGAACATTGTGAATTTGCATGTGTGTGACTAAAAGGACTGGGCCAAGGGATAGTTAGGTTGTCAGACTTCATGCCTGACAATTGACTCGTTGTTGCTAGGGTTATGAACTGGCCGGAGCTCTGTAATATTTGTATCTGGAATTGGTTCTATTGTTAATACATTTTGAAATTGGTACTTTTCTTCACGAAGTCTTCATTCAAAGAACACGCGGATCGGCAGCTACACTTGAAAGGTATCGCGATCCAACAATGCTAAAATGAGAATGAACTCAGAATGATTGAAGCAATCTGCATGACAATGTTGGTGTTCTTGCAAAAACAGGGCTAATTCCACACGCACATGGCAACAACACGATTCAGCACCTGTCCCTGAGATAACCACCGAACATTAGAACGGTGCAGAAGTACCTCAGATTCACAGCCCATTTCTTTACACAGCTCACTGAAGATGTGGTGCCACTATTTCGCACAATGTTCACACATTGCACCACAGTTTTGAACACATCTGTCAGTTTTGGAGGCGAGGTTTTTGTTGCCAACGCATGCCTGTGCAGAATACAATGTGTGACAATGATGTGTGGTGCATCGACTTTTACTCACACACCAAAACCAGACTTTCTTCCCAGCATGACTGGAGCTCTGTCCGTACAACCTGCAGAAACCATATCCCATGAAAGATTGTCATCTCTGAAGAAGTTATCTACAAGCTTCTTCACATCGGCTGCCTTAGTTGTTGTTGTAAGAGGCTTACAAAATAAAAAATCTTCTTTTATCATGTCGTCTTTCACATAGCGCACAAAAACAGCAAGCTGGCTTAGAATAGAAACGTCTGTGGTCTCATCGAGTTGAAGCCTGAATTTTGCCGGGTTTGAAATCAGATCTGCGACTACTTGAGCCAAGATGTCTTTACTCGTGCCCTCTATTCTCTCGCTGATGGTGTCATTTGAAAGAGGGATTTGGGATAATTTACCTTCGGCCGCTGTTCCGAGTATCGATTCGGCATCTTTAAGGCAGCTGGTTTCATGAGTGTTTCACACAGTGGTGTGTGGCTTGCCCTGCTTTGTGATCAGGTAAGCACCTTCGTACGATGCTGTGAGGATCGGTTTGTCAATGGGTACAAATCCAAAAGAAGGCAGAGTGGCCTTTTCATCGAATCTGGCTCTCTTCACCTTGAATTCAGCAAGTGTTGTGTTCCTGTCTTCCCCATCTGCATGCAGCTTCAAGAAATGCTCCTTTAGTTTTGCCGGTGCAAGACTAGAGTTCGATCAAACCCAGGTTAAGAACCACTGGTTTAGAGCTTCAGGAGGCCCATGAAGTTGTGACTCAGTCACAGAGGTTAAACCAGCACCTGTGGAAACCATCTTCGTATTATCATCATTATTGTAACAGCTGTTTGTAGTTGGAGTGCACGGGTGACGAGTTCTGCACTTTGGAAGGGAAGGAGGACGTGAAGGAAGCAGGTGTGTGAGGAGCTGGAGGGGGATGATTGGGGAGAAGTGAGAATAAAGCATGTTCAGGCTGCTGAATAATCACCTGCCCCTCCATCCATCCTCATCCATCCTCCATCCATCATCCATCCATCCATCCATCCATCCATCCATCCATCCATCCATCCATCCATCCATCCATCCATCCATCCATCCCTATCCATCCATCCATCCATCCATCCGCTTATCTGGAGTCAGGCCATGGGGCCGTAGCCTATGCAGAGGCCCCATGTTCTGTTCCATGGGCTACCTCACACATCTTCAGTGTTAGGATCTCTCGCTCCTCCCAGGCCAGCTGGGATTGACCCTCCAGCTTTTCTGGTTCATCCCTGAGTCTCGAGCTAGTGGGACGTAGCAGGAAAACCTCACCAGGGAGGGGCCCAGGAGGCATCCTAACCAGATGCCAGAGTCACCTCATCTGGGTCCTCTTGATCTGATGGGCAGTGGCTCTATAGCGACCCCCCTCCCTGATGACCGAGCTCTCACCCTGTGAAAGGATCTCACCCCCCGCCCAGACGAGACACTCCAGCCTTATGGCTGAGGGCCATGGTCTCAGATTTAGAGGTGCTGATTCTCATTCCTGCTGCTTCACACTTGGCCTTGAAACCGCTCCACTGAGAGCTGAAATCCACAGCCTGGTGGTGCCAGCAGAACCACATCATCTGCAAAATACAGAGACCCCATCCTGAGGCCACCAAAGTGGACCCCCTTAACACCCTCAGGACCACCAAAGCTATCTGGCCTGTCACCCAGAAGGGCCACGTCACCAAGAGAGCAACAATAAATGAAAAAGAGATTCATAAAAATGGAACTTTGCGGTCTAGCCTATTCCTGTATTCTCAAGTCCATCAATTTCATCAACGTCAGGATCCCAACTTTCATTCATGCATAACATTACCTTCTGGTTCAGATGATCTTGTAAAATCACTATTTAACTCTAAATCGCTTATCTCGAGAATTAGCAATCATATAACCTCTTTTAAAAACACATCATTATCAAAAATCAGAGCAGATTGGGTGGATGAACTAGGGGAAAATTTGGAGGAGGATCTGTGGGAGAGGGCACTCCTTGCAGCGGTGGGCATCGAGTTCCGGATCCAAGCCAGACTTTCTGTCCTACAGGTAAACACTTTCACCTGAGGTTTACTTGGTGAAAGCATTTCCTGCCTGGTAGGATGCAAATCCCAGCTTGAATTCAACCCTCGAGGAATGGATTTGACCTCCTCTGATGGGCAAGTCCAATCCATGAAGGCTGGAATCCAGAAACCGCTTTCACCAAGGTAAATGGAACCCAAGGTGAAAGTATTTTCCTGTAGGACAGAAAGTCTGGCTTGAATCTGGCCCTCGAGGACTGGATTTGCCGACCCCTGCCTTAGAGTAAATGATAGCACCTCCTGTGCCAAACTAAGCATTATACAATTCAAGAGTCTTCATCACATCCACTATTCTAAAGCAAGATTGGCTAGAATATTTCAGATGCAAACTGCAACACGTGTAGAAACACTCTTGCTGATTTAACACATCTGTTTTGGCTTTGGCAACCTATTGGTCTAGCATTTTTAAAATTTTATCAGAAGCATTGAATATTGATCTTCAGCCCAGTCCAACTGTGGCCATATTTGGTATTGCAGACAAAAGACATGAGACATTAAGGAAAAGTTCTAAGACCATTATAGCTTTTATGATGCTGCTTGCACGTAGAAGATTGTTATTGCATTGGAAATAAAAAATCCACCCAAAGTGTCTATGTGGTTCAGCAACCTTGCACAATTCATACAATTAGAGAAAATAGGATGTACTCTCAGGGACTGCAGGGACAAATTGTTTTCTGTCTGGGATCCAGTGTTGACATACTTAGGAACCCTTCAAACTTTGCTCACTTAGGTATCATTTGGGAGTCATCTTACATATGTCTTTGTGATGGTTATTAAATCTATGTGAACGATGTCTTCTTTAGTGAGCAGATTCAATCTGGTGTGCCATTGGGTATATGGTCTGCTATTAAATTTATTAAAAAATTATATGTTAAGTTCTGAAAAAACTCAAGTGGGACCCAAGAAGACAGACAAAAAGGCCACTTTGGTGATCTACAGGTTATTTAGAAAATATTTACACAGTGTGCTCTATAAATGGTGACTGCAGTGAAGGAAGTGTTGAGCCAAACCCAAGGAGTGCTCATTGGAACAGTAGTGACCTAAAACAAAAGGAATGACACAGTCAAATGCAAAAAACCCCAATAGTCCATCAAAGAAACACTCAGTTTAATACCAGTACAGACGAAATGATCTGACGCCGGGCAGCTGTGCTGGTTGCTGAAAAGGCCAAATGACCAGATTAGCTGCAGGTGTGGAGGCAGCCAGCACAGCAGATGGGTCACTTACTACCCCCTAGTGGACAAAATGAGCACAAAACCCCAACCACAGACCAGACACAGGATCATAACTTGTCTACCTGAATTAATCTTTTCTTTCCCCCCCCTCTTTCTTCTCTTTGAGTTTTCCCTTTAATTATTATGTGGGGGATGGGGGGCTTAAATACAAAAATGTGCATCGTGACCTTTCGGTATATGTTCCATGTTGTTGATGCTCAATAAAAAAATAAAAGAAAAAAAACTCTGCTTCTTCTTCTACTTCTCTTGGGCTTTTTTTTAGACTTCCACATTTCTGAGAGCTTCTTCAAAGCTTGTGACTAAAGAAAAAAGATGATGTTGAATTTTATCTTCCACTGCAAATGAAGCTTCACCTCCAACATGTGTAACGTTATTTAATATGGCAGAAACATGTCAACAATATATGCCACTCCTGGAAAATCAGTGTTCTCCATGAAAAATGGGTTTATTTGAGTTGATATTTCTGTGGTAATAAACATATAAAATAACGTGAAAATAGAAATATAACCAGGAACTCTGCAGAAGTTATAATTATCCTGAAATAAGCAAGAACCCAGCAGAGGTGACAAATTCTAGGATGTGTGATGATGAGAAATATTGATGTATAAGTTAGTGGGATCCTGTGAAAACAAAACACACACGAGGGCAGATTTAGGATGAAAGGTTAAATAACAGCCACAAAGTGGTGATATGATGATTCTCATAAGTTATTATTCTCATAAGTTTTGATATTTACCGTTCGTCTGCATCCTCTTTTTGGAAAACTCACAGAATGTTTGGTGCCCTCAGGTTTCAATGGCTGCATGAGGGAAGAGAAAGAGTCATGACAAATGACTTTATTAAATGACTTTAAATGATTATTATTATTATTGTTGTTGTTGTTGTTATTTTACCTTCACTGGAGGTTTTCGTTTTCCTCTCATATTGGTGTAAATCACTGTATTTTGAGCCTGTGTTAAAAGGACAAACCATGATCTGTTTTACATTTGAATAATAAAAGCTTCTATTTTTACCACAACAATCACAAAACTGCATCTGTTTAATGAGGCTAAGGCAGATTCTTCCCTCTTCACTGTAGTTTTTTTGAAAGAAGTCAACATTTCCACATGTTCCATCTGTAAACTCTGTCCTGGGCCTAACTGCTGCACACTAGTTTAATCTTACCAACATCTCAGCTGATGGTTCCTCCTGGATCTGCTCTACAAGTCAGATTAGAAAGTCTGGTTATTCTGAATGAACATTTATTTTATAAAATTTGCTTTGACTGTGATTAACCAAGACTTACTTTGTCTTTTTATGCAGAACCAGATCAATGCGGACAAAAATACCATGACAATGAACAAGTACAACGAGATGATGACAGTCATGACGACACCTGAAAGACTGCAGCAGAAATACACATAAAACATAGACATTAACAGGACAATCTAAAATTCTTTTATATCTGTTGGTTCTATTCAGCAGGAGCTGCAGGATCTGTTGTTGGACCTAAAGGTGACAGTTTCTAGTATAAATGTAGGCTGCAGTCTAATGCAGAGCTGCTGACCTGTTGGGAGCATCTTCATCTGCTTCATCATCGACGGTTTCTCTGCTTCATTTGTGGTCGACGGAGAGACAAGTTCAGGACTAGTAAAAGTCTCTGGCTGAGCAGCTACATTTAGGACAAAACAGTAAGACAGAGTAAAAGAGACAATATGTTGAATATCTGTTGGATTTAAGATGACATCATTCATCAAATTGTGGTAATAACTGACAGACAGAACTTACTGGTGGACGGTTTCTCTCTGACAATTATCTGCACCGGCATCTGTAGATCTCCTCTGCTGCACCAGTACCAACCACTGTCCTCCATCTTCAGTCCGCTCATAGTCACTGTGAAGACTCTGGGAGGTGTCTCATTAATGAATACTGTGGTTCCATCTATTGATCCCTGTGACTGTGTCACACAGGGGCCACCCACCCGGCACCATTTAGCTTGTCCAGAGTTCTGATAGTAACATTTGATGGTTGTTTGTTCTCCAATAAATCCAGTTACCTCCTGATGATCCACATAGAGACTGGAAACATCTTAGAGAGAAGCAAATTCACCAGTAAACAGTATCCAACCTAAAGCTGGTTGACTAAGATGATAATGACGTTTGGTTCTTACCTCTTGTGACTGACACTTGGAAATATGTTCTATCATCACTTCCTCCATTAATCTCCACAATACACCAGAAATCTGTGTCTCCCTCTCTCACATCTTTTATGGTCACAGTAAAGACTTTTTTCTCTCTGTCATCAGAGATCAAAAACCTTCCTGAACTCTGCTGGTTTGTCTTAACTGCACATGAGCAGGAGTTGTAATAATATCCTTGACACAAGTATTTCACATGGCTGGTGTATTTTGGGTGGTACAGACATGGAATTGAGACGGAATCTCCAGCTTTCACTGACACTTTAGTGACTGTAGTGACGCTGTAAACTCCTGCAACGAGACCAAATGCATGAGTTGGACATCTTGTAGTAAAGATTCAAACAAGTGTAAATAGAAAGCCACCCAGTGACTGACCTGTGAGTCCAGTGAGGAGGAGAGAAATGCTGAGGTGAAGAGCCATGTCGCTGCAGCAACCAGAATAAGACCAACAGAAGGCACGGCCGTCTATTTAATGAGTTTCCACTTCCTGATTTTATGAAAATACATGTGTTAAAGAAATAGCAGCACCATTGTTTGGAGAATTGTTTTGTAAAAACCCATGAATATATTATCTGACTTGTACAACAATTTTGTGTTGTTTTTTTGTATCTTGCAGATGAAAAGTTATTTGCAAAGGTTTAATTTAATGTAAAGATGCTTTACATCAAAATCAATTTCAGGCCATTAGTTCATTAATGTGCATGTTTCTATTAATATCAGTCTCACCTCTGTGACAAAACTCCATCCTTTATTCAGGGTAAATATCAACCAAGGGACGAACCTCCAGGCTCAAATAAATCCATCTTCTGCCGCCCTTCTTCAACAGCAAGCTGCAACATGACAATATGTCCTCACCTGTGACGTGGCTGCAGTCACAGATGAGGATCTGCAACCTGAGAAGGAAAAGGCAAACCAAACTTACCAAGTGAGCCTGCTAAAATATTGAAAGTGATGTCATGTACCTCTCTTGTTGCTGCCAGACGACCCTCATGTCAGGTTCCCAGTTTCTGGGAACTTTTTTTTGCAGGGTTTCTCCTGCGGGGGGCGTGGTGGAGCCATGGCTTCAGGTGGTGCCGGGGACTGGTGCACCTGCAGACTATCAGTAATCAAGCCACCTATTTATGGACTGTTCTCACGGGTGGCCAGCGTTGGCGTGTTTTGTCTGATTCGGAATTCCCCGGAATACCCCCCTGGACTATCGTGAAACTTTTCCTTCGTGGATTCCTTTTGAACCCGTTTATCGGATTATCGTTTGTGTTTTTCCTTCGCGGACTGCTTTGGCTAGTGATGTCCAAATGAGGCTTTGAACCCTTTTGGACCATTGTGTTGAAAATTGGTTCATTACTCGAAGCTTCAATCATTCCGAACGCGGGGGTCATCTGCTGGCGCATTGGTTGTACTGCAGCCATGCAGCCATGCAAAGTGCACGTTGCTGGGTTATGACCCAGCAAGCGTGCACTTTTGATGTTGTAGTATTATTATTATTATTATTATTATTATTATTATTATTATTATATTTTAGGAACAGGTGGGGGGTATGGGCCTAAGGTGCTTGGGTGAACTGGTGTGCTTATGCATTTTTATTTAAAAACAACAGTTTCTCCACAGTCGAGGGTTTGAGGCGTTTCTCTTTTTTGAAACGATTTCCCCAGCTTTAGAAAACACCCTCTCGCAGGGCACAGAGGATGCTGGTGTTGCGAGGCACTGGTTTGCCAGGTGGTACAGGTTTGGGTATAGGGCTTTGTTTTCATCCAGTACACCAGAGGGTCCTGTGATCGTTCAAGTGGAAGGGCTGACAGATGGAACGCTGCACCTCCCACTATGGCATCAGCGGTGGCATTCCTGGACGCTCTTGCTTCTTCAGCATCCCTGTCCAACAGCTTCTACAGATCAATGACTTAAAATAAAACATTACATAAAGTTTAGTCCGTACATGAATCAATGCAAATAAATCTATTGATCCAAATTCTATAATTTTTGTACCTTGGGAAGAAGCAGCTGGTTCTGGCTGTGCTGTTGAAGTGGACGGCGGGTCCTCTTCGGTGGGTGCGTTCCGCAACAATGCCGCACACTCCGATTTTAACCGGTGCACAGCTGACTCGGCATTTGAAGGGCTTTGGAATCCGAGTGTTTAAAATCTTGGGTCAAGTAATGATGATAAAGAGAAGATGCTTGTGGTTTCTATTCCACTGAGTTTATCATTCATAATTCTATTGAGGTTTATGTTTGAGTTCTGTGCCATCAGCTCACTCAAAGCATGCTTCAGCATTTTTATCAGGGGTGTTATTTTTGATCCCGACACCCTCTTTTCATGTGAGAGCTCTACGGTGGCAGCATGAAAAGGTGACAGTATCTTCCTACACTCAGATGCACACTCAAAGTCATTTGCAGTCAACAGGTCCAAATCTGTGGGCAGAGTGGTCAGAGCAGCGGCAGCTGCATCCCTCTGCTCATAAAGACGCTGCAGCATCTCATAGGTGCTATTCCATCTTGTGTCTACTTCAATTATTAGTTTTGTGACAGGACGCCCATTTGCACCTGGATCTGCTGCAGCTTCTCTTTAGCGGTGGTGCTTGATTTAAAATAGGTGATCATCCGCCTCGTTTTTGATCTTATATTATCTAGCCCAGGAGTAGCATCCATGGCCTTTTTGACAATTAAGTTTAGTGCGTGAGCCAGGCAGACAGTATGCCGCACCCGCAGAATAGTTGCTGCAGCATCATATTTGCTGCTGCGTCAGCCACCAAGCACCTCACCTTCTCTTCAAGAGCCCATTCCCTTAAAATCTCTCGAGCAGTTCCAGCGATGTTCTCTGCTGTGTGACTGATAGGAAAAGGCCGAACTCCCAACAGGGTGGTGGAGAGTTCACCTGCATGAATAGCGTGACAGGTGACAGCGAGATACGCATCCATGTTGATGGAAGTCCACATGTCTGCGGTCAAGCTGACACTGTCAACATTCTGCAGGGCTGCCTTGGCCTTCTCCTTTTCTTCCACATACCTCCTCTCCACCATGGCTTTAACTGTCTGCCTTGATGGAAGGGTGTATGTGGGATCCAGTTTAGCCACCAGAGCACGGAAGCCAGGATCAGACACCACAGTGAAAGGCTGGGAATCTTTCACTATGAAATCCACTAGAGCTTCATCAAACTCCTGCTTCCTGCTACATAAAATATGGAAGTTAGCAGAACAAGATTAATTTAGTTAATTAACTAATTCTATACACCCAAACCTGCGCAGTAAAGTTTAAAAGTTACTCTTAATATTGCCTGGAACAGCACCCACTCACCTGGTGGAAACGTCATCACAGCAGCACCACCAGCTTCATTCTCATGTTTGGCTCGGTAATGCCTCATCATTGATGACGTGTTATTATTATACGCCAGATGTCGGGAACAAAGCAAACACTTCACCTGCAAATTAAAAATGTGATGTGTGTGTGGTTTATTATTTGTTACGTGTGAATAAGAGTTGAAAAATACGTTTGTAACACCTACCTTGTTCGGCGGCACCATTTCAAAGTGGTCCCAGACTTGAGATCTCTTCCTGGTTGGTTCCATTGCAAAGCAATAAGAAAGCAAACCGAAAGCAATACGAACGCTAATCAAATCAAATCCAAAAAGGTATTGACCAGATAGGCAACGTATTGCGCTGTTTCATCCCATTTTTAAACACAACTGAGACCCGCCCATTGAACCGAACCAGTCAGCTGATTCAGGCCGAATGAAGCAGTGAAGAGGTTCAAACGTCATCAGTCACGTGATTTGAAGCGAGCTCCGGAGCAGTGCTTCAGAAAAACTCTACCGAGTTTTGGGGCGTGGTTCGAAGCCCCGTGTCAGAGGGAACATTACTACTTTTGACCCCGCTCGGGATTTTTTGTCGTAAGTTTTCATTTCCTGTTTGGATTAAGAACTGAGTCGTGGTCTCCACGCCTTTTGAGTTGCATAACTTTCTGTGAACTTAAATAAAGCTTCTCGGAAGACGAAACGCCACTGTGTCCTGCCTGCTTTCGGGTCCTGATACAACCGCTCGTAACACCTCATGCCCGAAGAAATTGAGAGAAAAAGCAAAACTGCTTTTAAAACTTGGATTTCTGTGATGAAAACTGTCAGGTGGAACTAGAAGAATTTTGTTGGGCCAAACATGTGGGACCTTTCTCATTTACAGTGATACCAATTGTCCTCTAGAAGGCGCCAGACACCTTCCAGAAGCAGAGGCCACAGTTCTCCAGACAGGATGTCTTCAATAATGTGCTGATCGTAATGAAAACGTGGGAGAACATTTTCAGGATCAAATATTCCTATATGGAAAACATGGTGTCTGATCATCAAATAGGAGATTCTATGGCAAGTGTTTGTTATACTGTGAGACTGAGGTAGAAACAGAGCCAAGAGCCCTGATCTGGACAACAGATGAAGATGAATCAGGTTCATGTCTAATGTATATGTTAATATGAAATGAACGGCTGCAGGTAAATAAATCAATAAAAACATACATTTTGTTTATTGTGACACCTGATGAAAGGGGTGAAATGGTTTAGACTTCTCACACCCCATTTCACACCTTTACTTACACAGTCATCCGGAAGGGGAAAGTTTGCGAGGCTATTGTTTTCTGTTCGTCGTTTCCATGACGGAAGCTATATATATATCCATCCATCCATCCATTCTCTACCGCTTATCCGGGTCGGGTCGCGGGGGCAGCAGCCTAAGGAGAGAAGCCCAGACTTCCCTCTCCCCAGCTACCTCCTCCAGCTCATCCGGAGGGATCCCCAGGCGTTCCCAGGCCAGCCGAGAGACATAGTCTCTCCAACGTGTCCTGGGTCTCCCCGGGGGTCTCCTACCGGAGGGACATGCCCTGAACACCTCACCAGGGAGGCGTCCAGGGGCATCCTGACTAGATGCCCAAGCCACCCCATCTGGCTCCTCTCAACGCGGAGGAGCAGCGACTCTCTACTCCGAGCTCCTCCCGGATGGCAGAGCTTCTCACCCTATCTCTAAGGGAGAGCCCAGCCACCCTACGGAGGAAGCTCATTTCAGCCGCTTGTACCCGTGATCTTGTTCTTTCGGTCATTACCCAAAGCTCATGACCATAGGTGAGGGTAGGAACGAAGATCGACCGGTAAATCGAGAGCTTCGCCTTTCGGCTCAGCTCTCTCTTCACCACAACGGACCGGTGCAGAGTCCGCATTACTGTGGACGCCGCACCGATCCGCCTGTCGATCTCCCGCTCCATTCTTCCCTCACTCGTGAACAAGACCCCGAGGTACTTAAACTCCTCCACTTGGGGCAGGATCTCCTCCTTTACCCGGAGAAGGCACTCCACCTTTTTCCGGTCGAGAACCATGGCCTCGGATTTGGAGGTGCTGATTCTCATCCCAGCCGCTTCACATGCGGCGGCGAACCGATCCAGTGATAGTTGGAGGTCACAGGCCGATGAAGCCAACAGGACCACATCATCCGCAAAAAGCAGACACGCGATCCTGAGGTCACCAAACCGGATCCCCTCAACACCATGACTGCACCTAGAAATTCTGTCCATAAAAATTATGAACAGAATCGGTGACAAAGGGCAGCCCTGGCGGAGGCCAACCCTCACCGGAAACGAGTTCGACTTACTGCCAGCAATTCGGACCAATATATATAATTTTTTTTAAAGCTTTCAGGTTTTCTTCCGCTTCCATGATGTTGACTCCACCACCCTGCATCCTCTGATTGAGATGATTGAGAGCTGCGAATATATCAGCCATGTATGCTAAAATGAGAATGAACTCAGAATTATTGCAGCAATCTGCATGACAATATTGGTGTTCTTGCAAAAACAGGCATAATTCCACACGCATGGCAACAACACGATTCAGCACCTGTCCCTGAGATAACCACCGAACATTAGAACGGTGCAGAAGTACCTCAGATTCACAGCCCATTTCTTTATACAGCTCACTGAAGATGCGGCGCCTCAGAGCACTATTTCGCACATAGTTCACACATTGCACCACAGTTTTGAACACTTCTGTCAGTTTTGAAGAAGTTATCTACAAGCTTCTTCACATCGGCTGCCTTAGTTGTTGTTGTAAGAGGCTTATAAAATAAAAAATCTTTTATCATGTCGTCTTTCACATAGCGCACACAAAAACAGCAAGCTGGCTTAGATTAGAAACGTCTGTGGTCTCATCGAGTTGAAGCCTGAATTTTGCCGGGTTTGACACAGGATCATAACTTGTCTACCTGAATTAATCTTTTCTTTCCCCCCTCTTTCTACTCTTTGAGTTTTCCCTTTAATTATTATGTGGGGGATGGGGGGCTTAAATATAAAAAATGTGCATAGTGACCTTTCGGTATATGTTCCATGTTGTTGATGCGCAATAAAAAAAAGAAAAGAAACTCTGCTTCTTCTTCTACTTCTCTTGGGCTTTTCTTAGACTTCCACATTTCTGAGAGCTTCTTCAAAGCTTGTGACTAAAGAAAAAAGATGATGTTGAATTTTATCTTCACCTCCAACATGTGTAACGTTATTTAATATGGCAGAAACATGATAACAATATATGAGTCCACTCCTGGAAAATCAGTGTTCTCCATGAAAAATGGGTTTATTTGAGTTGATATTTCTGTGGTAATAAACATATAAAATAACATGAAAATAGAAATATAACCAGGAACTCTGCAGAAGTTATAATTATAATTCTCCTGAAATAAGCAAGAACCCAGCAGAGGTGACAAATTCTAGGATGTGTGATGATGAGAAATATTGATGTATAAGTTAGTGGGATCCTGTGAAAACAAAACACACACGAGGGCAGATTTAGGATGGAAGGTTAAATAACAGCCACAAGGTGGTGATATGATGATTCTCATAAGTTTTGATATTTACCGTTCATCTGCATCCTCTTTTTGGAAAACTCACAGAATGTTTGGTGCTCTCAGGTTTCAATGGCTGCATGAGGGAATAGAAAGAGTCATGACAAATGACTTTATTAAATGACTTTAAATGATTATTATTATTATTGTTGTTGTTATTTTACCTTCACTGGAGGTTTTCGTTTTCCTCTCATATTGGTGTAAATCACTGTATCTTCAGCCTGTGTTAAAAGGACAAACCATGATCTGTTTTACATTTGAACATAAAAGCTTCTATTTTTACCACAACAATCACAAAACTGCATCTGTTTAATGAGGCTAAGGCAGATTCTTCCCTCTTCACTGTAGTTTTTTTGAAAGAAGTCAACATTTCCACATGTTCCATCTGTAAACTCTGTCCTGGGTCTAACTGCTGCACACTAGTTTAATCTTACCAACATCTCAGCTGATGGTTCCTCCTGGATCTGCTCTACAAGTCAGATTAGAAAGTCTGGTTATTCTGAATGAACATTTATTTTATAAAATTTGCTTTGACTGTGATTAACCAAGACTTACTTTGTCTTTTTATGCAGAACCAGATCAATGAGGACAAACATACCATGACGATGAACAAGGACAACGAGATGATGACAGTCATGATGACACCTGAAAGGCTGCAGCAGAAATACACATAAAACATAGACATTAACAGGACAATCTAAAATTCTTTTATATCTGTTGGTTCTATTCAGCAGGAGCTGCAGGATCTGTTGTTGGACCTAAGGTGACAGTTTCTAGTATAAATGTAGGCTGCAGTCTAATGCAGAGCTGCTGACCTGTTGGAAGCATCTTCATCTGTGGTCGACGGTTTCTCTGTTCATCTGTGGTCGACGGTTCTCTGTTCATCTGTGGTCGACGGTTTCTCTGCTTCATTTGTGGTCGACGGAGAGACAAGTTCAGGACTAGTAAAAGTCTCAGGCTGAGCAGCTACATTTAGGACAAAACAGTAAGACAGCGTAAAAGAGACAATGTGTTGAATATCTGTTGGATTTAAGATGACATCATTCATCAAATTGTGGTAATAACTGACAGACAGAACTTACTGGTGGACGGTTTCTCTCTGACAATTATCTGCACCGGCATCTGTAGATCTCCTCTGCTGCACCAGTACCAACCACTGTCCTCCATCTTCAGTCCACTCATAGTCACTGTGAAGACTCTGGGAAGTGTCTCATTAATGAATACTGTGGTTCCATCTATTGATCCCTGTGACTGTGTCACACAGGGGCCACCCACCCGGCACCATTTAGCTTGTCCAGAGTTCTGATAGTAACATTTGATGGTTGTTTGTTCCCAATAAATCCAGTTACCTCCTGATGATCCACATAGAGACTGGAAACATCTTAGAGAGAAGCAAATTCACCAGTAAACAGTATCCAACCTAAAGCTGGTTGACTAAGATGATAATGACGTTTGTTTCTTACCTCTTGTGACTGACACTTGGAAATATGTTCCATCATCTCTTCCTCCATTAATGTCCACAACACACCAGAAATCGTTGTCTCCCTCTCTCACATCTTTTATGGTCACAGTAAAGACTTTTTTCTCTCTGTCATCAGAGATCAAAAACCTTCCTGAACTCTGCTGGTTTGTCTTAACTGCACATGAGCAGAACTCGTAATAATATCCTTGACACAAGTATTTCACATGGCTGGTGTATTTTGGGTGGTACAGACATGGAATTGAGACGGAATCTCCAGCTTTCACTGACACTCTAGTGACTGTAGTGATGCTGTAAACTCCTGCAACGAGACCAAATGCATGAGTTGGACATCTTGTAGTAAAGATTCAAACAAGTGTAAATAGAAAGCCACCCAGTGACTGACCTGTGAGTCCAGTGAGGAGAGAAATGCTGAGGTGAAGAGCCATGTCGCTGCAGCAACCAGAATAAGACCAACGAAGGCACGGCCGTCTATTTAATGAGTTTCCACTTCCTGATTTTGTGAAAATACATGTGTTAAAGAAATAGCAGCACCATTGTTTGGAGAATTGTTTTGTAAAAACCCATGAATATATTATCTGACTTGTACAACAATTTTGTGTTGTTTTTTTGTATCTTGCAGATGAAATGTTATTTGCAAAGGTTTAATTTAATGTAAAGATGCTTTACATCAAAATCAATTTTCAGGCCATTAGTTCTTTAATGTGCATATTTCTATTAATATCAGTCTCACCTCTGTGACAAAACTCCATCCTTTATTCAGGGTAAATATCAACCAAGGTACGAACCTCCAGGCTGATGCAGATGCTCTTAATGTAACTGAGCATTATCTCATCCTTATTAAGACCCCTCCACACCATCCATGGAGGCCCAGAAAAGCCAGAAGAACTGTTGCAAAAAGCCCCGTCAAATAAATCCATCTTCTGCCGCCCTGCTTCAACAGCAAGCTGCAACATGACAATATGTCCTCACCTGTGACGTGGCTGCAGTCACAGATGAGGATCTGCACCTGACAAGGAAAAGGCAAACCCAACTTACCAAGTGAGCCTGCTAAAATATTGAAAGTGATGTCATGTACCTCTCTTGTTGCTGCCAGACGACCCGCATGCCCGAAGAAATTGAGAGAAAAAGCAAAACTGCTTTTAAACTTGGATTTCTGTGATGAACTGTCAGGTGGAACTAGAAGAATTTTGTTGGGCCAAACATGTGGGACCTTTCTCCTTTACACAAGCGATACCAATTGTCCTCTAGACGGTTAGCACCTTGTGTTTCTCGGGTCCCTTTTGTCTTGTTTGTGGACGGCCCTTGGTTTGTGGCTGAGGTGGGATTGTGTAATGGACCTTGTTTGGTAATGTGCCTATGGTGTAATACCTTGACTTTTCATTTTTTTTGCAAATGTTGTTTGATCTGTGGTTTGGTGGTACTGGGTCTCAGTTGACTTTTCAGTTTTTTCTATGGCAAGTTTGTTTTTGTCTATGTTTTTGTTCTCCCTGTAGGGGTTAACACGAAAGGTGTTGCCCATGTTTTTTTGATCTTTTGTTCAATCGTACATGTTTTGTGTTTGTGTTTTATTTTATGGAAGGTGACATAACGTGAGAGGTAAACAGGGTGTTGTCTCTCCTTGTACATAAGGAATCGGGTTGAGCCATAGATGGTTAGTAGTGTTTCTGTCAAGACGGGGCATGAAAAAAGTATAGGAAGGGGGTGAAGTGGTTAGAGTTTTCAGGATTCTCTTCTAGTGAAAACAGGATGATTCTGGAGTGGACTTAAGTGTTTAATGTGCAGGCAGGAATATTATGTTTGTAGGGGTTCTGAGGTGTATGGCTCAGAATTGTACGAAAGCGTTATATGGGTTCGAGGAAAAAACAAAAAAACGCATAGGACAACCGAGAAGGAAGGGGAGACGGCCAAAATCCGCACCCCCAATGACTGACCAGCCGAAGAATTCAGAAGGGTGCGGAGTGTAAGGGCAGAACGGCCATGACAAGGGATGGAGAGATCTGTGAAAGGCGGGCGTTTTTCTTGCCGCAACAGTGAGGTCACACCCCGTTCACTGCATTGGCAGACTAAGAACAGGAATAATCAGGCGAGTATCTATGAAGCAAGAAGCAAGAAAATCTGCTCACGCAGACAAGTATGGGTTGGTGCACGGTGCACAAAACTTCAAGCCGCTCGAATATGGGCGCCCCAGCTGTCTGGCAACATAGCCACCGGCCGAAAACCACAGAAACGCAAATCCGAACCACCCGTCTGGACAGCACAATTTCCACAAGGCCACAGGCACCGGCAACAAGAACACCGCAGGCAGGGCCAACAAAAACCGGCAAGACAAGGCGACAAGGATGGCAGCCTTTTACTCACGCGCCAAAACCAGGCTGGGCTTCCCCAGCATGACTCGGCCGACAAACCTGCAGAAACCATATCCATAAAATTGTGATCCTGAAAAGTTATCTACAAGCTTCTTCACATTGCTGCCTTATATTGTTGTAAGAATTACACATAAAAAATCTTCTTTTATCATGTCGTCTTTCACATAGCGCACAAAAACAGCAAGCTGGCTTAGAATAGAAACGTCTGTGGTCTCATCAAGTTGAAGGCTGAATTTTGCCGGGTTTGAAATCAGATCTGCGACTACTTGAGCCAAGAAGTCTTTACTCGTGCCCTCTATTCTCTCGCTGATGGTGTCATTTGAAAGAGGAATTTGGGATAATTTACCTTCGGGCCGCTGTTCCGAGTATCAGATTCGTCATCTTAAGGCACTGCTTGGGTTCATGAGTGTTTCACCGTGGTGTGTGGCCTCCCTGCTTTGTGATCAGGTAAGCACCTTCGTACGATGCTGTGAGGATCGGTTTGTCAATGGTTACAAATCCAAAAGAAGGCAGAGTGGCCTTTTCATCAAATCTGGCTCTCTTCACCTTGAATTCAGCAAGTGTTGTGTTCCTGTCCTTCTCCCCATCTGCATGCAGCTTCAAGAAATGCTCTTTAGTTTTGCCGGTGCAAGACCAGAGTTCGATCAAACCCAGGTTAAGAACCCACTGGTTTAGAGCTTCAGGAGGCCCATGAAGTTGTGACTCAGTCACAGAGGTTAAACCAGCACCTGTGGAAACCATCTTCGTATTATCATCATTATTGTAACAGCTGTTACGTAGTTGGAGTGCACGGGTGACGAGTTCTGCACTTTGGAAGGGAAGGAGGACGTGAAGGAAGCAGGTGTGTGAGGAGCTGGAGGGGGATGATTGGGGAGAAGTGAGAATAAAGCATGTTCAGGCTGCTGAATAATCACCTGCCCCTCCATCCATCCATCCATCCATCCATCCATCCATCCATCCATCCATCCATCCGCTTATCTGGAGTCAGGCCATGGGGCCGTAGCCTATGCAGAGCCCCCATGTTCTGCTCCATGGGCTACCTCACACATCTTCAGTGGTAGGATCTCTCGCTCCTCCCAGGCCAGCTGGGATTGACCCTCCAGCTTTTCTGGTTCATCCCTGAGTCTCGAGCTAGTGGGACGTAGCAGGAAAACCTCACCAGGGAGGGGCCCAGGAGGCATCCTAACCAGATGCCAGAGTCACCTCATCTGGGTCCTCTTGATCTGATGGGCAGTGGCTCTATAAGCGACCCCCTCCCTGATG
>NW_026622081.1:0-31487 GCF_003711565.1 Takifugu flavidus | reverse complement strand
ACACCTTCTACATCGTTTACAACTTTTCCCCAGAAGCTCCCCATTTTATATCTGAAAACACCATTTTCAGATTAAAGTGTTTTCAGTCCAGTACTGAGTCACCGTGTCCAGATGTTCCTGTTTAATCTCGCTGTCGTTGTCGGCGATACTCTCGTACATTTGTTGGATGGGAGTGTAGATTAATTCGTTGGATTTCAGCTCGAACAAAAGGGTCTCTGCGGCGATCTTGACTTTCACGTAGTCAGCGTTGACACCGCACGCTTTCAGGAAATTTTGAATAGCAGGAATGAACTTGGGTGTGTAGAGTCTTTTCATCAACATGTAAAAGTTGTTGCGGTAGAAACCCGGTTCGATCACATCCAAACACTGGTGTTGGCGCTGGCTGGGGTGGTCGATCCGACATCCGTTGCAAACCTCACCCTTGTACAGGTCCAGGACGACGCTAAGTAGATGAAGAACGCCTTTTTTTACCAGACCAAAGAATTCAGATGCCCAGCCGTCAAGCTGGTCAGCACCGTTACATACAGCCCCGGGGAGATCCGATGCGTCGTCGGGCAAAGGCAGATCAGGGGTTGTTGAGCGTGAAAGACTCTCCACACCGCTCACAGAGATTGGAGAACCTGGACGCGAAGAAGCCGGAGACGGCGCAGGATCTCTGCCTTGGAGAAGAGACTCGGACAGCTCTGGAAGTGATGCTGAGTCTCTGACGGGTGGTGTCAGTGAGGGTGAGTGAGGACTGGACACCCCAGGATCCGATGCCGAGCGTCCGGAGGGGTGGGGTTGGTGGAGGGCTTAGACAAGGAGTGAGAGACTCCTTAGAATCCGTGGGATCCCAGCGTTGGATGAGTGAGTCAAAGTCCAGCCTGCGAGGCCGAAGCCGACGTTGAGGGCGTTCCGCTTGTGTCTCATCCTCATCCCACAGATAGGAATTGCTCGGAGTGTCAGATCCGCTCTTGACGCTTCTGTTGGTAGACATGCTCTCCTTAGTGTTTCACTCCAGTAGTGGGTAACGTATGGTTCAGACGAACGTCTTTTATACATTTGAGATATGGGTGTGGGCTTACACGAGGGAGGACTCTTTTTTCGTCACCACAGTGTTGTTCCAAAGACGACAATGGTGAAAAATTTTGTGATTTTATCATCCATTTCATGCATCTTTTCGATCCATGCTGCAAGAGGTAGAGTCAACACGTTGCTGAAAACCCCACAGTCTGAGCTAAAAAGATCCAAGACAAAATACTGTCTCGGTTTCCCTGACATCTCTTCCATCTGCATCTTGTAACTAGCACGATAGAACCATTTTCCTGTACCCGAGGTTTTCGTCAACCAAATGCTCACAAATGTTGTTCTGTGGAAGGTTTCTGTTCTGTGTTGTTTCTTTCTTCACAGCCTTCTTCAGTCACACACACCATTCTCGGTTTGATCAGTTTCAACACACCCCAGTCATTGGAAGACATCGTAGCCGACAACATAGGCCCCTCGCTGGAAGATTCTTCCCTCTGATAGAGAATCAGCTCCCCCGTCTTGTAACGGAACACATACCCAAAACTCCCTGTTTGACTATAAGGCTCCAAAGACCATTCTTGCTGCAAAGGCTCCGAAGGTGATGCCTGAGAACGCTGTACAAACACCGTGGATTTTTCAACTACTTTTCCACACAATTCTCTTATAACGGTCACAGCCGTCTCACCAATCAAGGATGTAGAACTACTCATGTTGTCCACGGATGGCTATGCCAGGACTATGGCAAAATTGTTTTGTCACTGTGTTGTAACTATTGCCCTTATTAAAAACAGATGAGCAAGCGAGAAAGGCGGAGGGAGGGGGGGGGGGGGGGGGATCCACCGTCCTCGGGAGGAGGGTGGAGGTGGGGGGGGTGGGGGATCCACCATTTTAAAAAATGGTGGGAGGCGGGGAAGGGAGGTGGGGGGGGGGGGGGGGGGAACAGATGTGGGCGGGTTCAGGGAAAGGTCAACCTGTCACTTTGACAAGAAGTGGTCCATTTCTTCTCTCTCCTAATGATCCAGACCCAAATCAGTAACTATGTAAGGCTTTCAGGTCTGGTGAAATATTAGCGGCTCTCCTTTGAAAAAGGCCCTTGGAAAAGGGGGTCACTGAGCAGAGGCAGGAGAGCCTCTGTATTTGCTTATGGAGCCCATCTGAGCTTCTTCAAAAAAGCATGTGGGTCAGTCCTGAAGTTGACCCAACACCTGCAGAAAAGCCAAACCTTCTGAATAAATTCACAGTGCCACAGGTGGGCTTTAGATCAGTCCTAAATTTCACAAGGCCTTCTGGGATGTTACCACTTGGTTTGGCTTCTGAATCATTGCCTCTAATGGTGGCAAATGGTTCATCTCTAAAGGGGGAATCATCCTTCTGAGACACCACTGAAATACTCCCCACCAGGAGAGGAGAGTCGGTCATTTAGTTAAACCATCCAAATCTTCATAGGGTTTATCAAAATTAATGATTAAAGAGGAAGGTGTTCCAGATCTATATTGTAAAAGCTCTGTTGCTATTTAATATCATATCTCTGTGCTGGAGCCTTGACATCAATTGGCTTATACTTGCTGATTTGCCTCACATCACACTTACAAACCATGTTTCTGTAGTTTGTCCAGCGTTCATACACAAATAAATACACAAAGGCTTCCAAATATGCTTTACATTACAAGACTGTAAATTATTCTGAGCAGCTGTTGAATAGATGGTGAAGAAAAAGAGACACAGGATGTCCTTATCAATTAGGAGTCCTTGGTTTTTGTCTCTCCCTTGTCCCCTGTGTGTCTTGTGTTCCTTCCCACTGAGTGGAGCGGTGATCGGGCCTTTTCCCGCCACCATATCGGCACAGCTGTGGCTCACCGTCTCGCCAGCTGCTCGTTAAAGACCGGTCCTTTCCGCCTGACCGTCGGTAGTTCATCGTGAAACTCTGGTGCTCTGCCGCGTCACCCGTCCCAGTTCAGCTCGGTTCAAGGTTTGTCCTGTGCCAACCCTGTTCTTGGTGATCCTCATTTGGTGCAGGAGTAGCAACTCATTTTGTACAGCCTCCTTTCATTATTAAAGAATCCACTTTCATCTCCCATGTCTGCATGTTGGGGTTCAGTCTGTGTCTGCTAGTCAGCACCTTAGCATTATCAACCTCTGGACAGGCTTTTTTTGATGGATTCCTAGTGGTGAATTCTTTTGCATATGCACCAGTTTTGTCCCGTCTTTGGAGCAATTTACAAAATCTGTTTATAATGTACAACATTTACCTACATGACACACATAGATCGTGAATTCTATATTAAAGTCTCATCTATGACACAAACTTTAAACCTGTCTTCTTTTAAAAAAATTTAAATGTGAAAATTAACATTACTGCATAAGACAATGGTTGATTTATTTTTAAGTAAATAATTTAACAGCAAAAAATTGAATTGGTCCAATCTCAGTCAAAGGTGTGAGTTGTGACAATTATATTTCAGAAACTGATGCTGGAGAAAGGCCCAATAAAATGTCTCAGTATGTTTTGACAAATATAATTTCATCTGAATGTTTTCCCATCTTATTTAGGTGCTGCAATCACAACTGTGTGGATGACAAAAAAAAATTATGTGCATGACAAGTGTACGAACATGAGTGTCATCAAAGTATGCTGCTAAAGAGAACAGCTGACCTCTGAGTAAACCCACACGGAATAAGAATGGAATATACAGTATATTCAGAACAATTTCTCAGGTGTTCTTCTCTGCCCACTTCTCACTGATCATAATTACTCTTTTCAACCTAACGAACAAGGTTGTTTAAGAAGTTAGTTTGTCAGATCATTCATGTTTAAACTGATGTTTGGACAGTGATTAATGTCAAGACACATTCAAGAAATTGAAAAACAATCTAGTGATGTTTATACTAAAAGCAAAGAAATGGAATAAAGCTAAAACATACATCTTTATCTTTTTTAATGTAGAAATGCAAATGTATTTGACATATATTGACATATAGATGGATAAACAACACTCCAGGCTCCAATGTTGCCTTCATTCAACAAATCAGTCTCGTTTTTAAAACACATGAGAAAATGTTTGTTACAAACAGTTTGAGTCCTAATCAACAAAGATCTGTGTGAAACACCATGGAATCAGAAACACTAGAGCCATGAATCAATAAAAATTATTCACAATAATCATTGATTTTCTGTCTTTGAGCTTTTGAACTGTTCATTTTTCACCACCACAAAAGCTACAAACATGTGCCAGCCTATATGCTCTCATCTACGTACTCCTGCTCACAGTTTACAGAATTTGCAGCTCAGGAGAAGTTTAACCGTCTTTCTGAACCAGGGATAGAAAAAAGCATAGATGATAGGATTTATTGTAGAATTACTAAAGAACAGAAAAAGTTGACCTTTTGAAGCTTCAATATTCATGCCTTGTCCGATTAAAGATGAAATATAATAGGGTAAAAAACAGATGAGGAAAAAAAGAACGATAACTCCGAGTGTTCTCGCAGCTCTCAACTCTGATTTCATTGAACTCACAGTTTTTGACCCAGCTGTTGAAACCTGAGACCGCATGGCACGTGCCTGTGTGACAGCCACCACAAACACTCTGGTATAGAGAACTATAATTACAGTTAGAGGGACATAAAATGTGATGATTATATCTGCAATAGATAAAATGTAATTCATGTAAAGAGGGCATTTCTTGTTGCAAGAACTGGAATCAATGTTTAAAAGGTTATCTTTTAGAAGTATGAGATTGTAGATAATAGAACTGATCCAACACACAGACACACAGATTTTAACTGTACTTGGTTTGATGGAGGAATAACGCAGAGGGTAACAAATGGCCACATAACGATCTACTGATATCAGCACCATGTTCCCAACAGAGGCAGAGGTGAGGATATAGCTTAACAGGTCGAAAAGAAAGCATAAAAATGAACTGACGCACCGACAGGAATCCAGGGTGACGATCATGAGCGGCATCACAGCAAGGCCCACCAGAAGGTCAGACACTGCCATGGAGAGCAGGAGGAGATTGGTGGTGGTCTGGAAATGCCTAAAGACATAGATCATTGTCAATATCTCCAACTCAAATCACACATCTACAGAGAAAACTGCAAGACATGTGTTGTTTTCACTCATGTAACAAGTTATCTCACATCTGTGCTACTTTATTGGTAAAAAACAACCAAAATTTAGCTGTACGAATGCAACTTATAATTCAAGAGAGTGTCTTTGCCTGAAATGAGAAATGGAGACAACAACCACTAAATTAAGCACCACAGTGAGAGGAGCAAGGCAGACCAGTGCTGCATTGGTGAGAGTGGATTTCCAAGCATCAGACATGAGTCTGCAGGAGGTGTTGAATGGAGAGATGTAGCCATCTCCATCTTCCAGTGACATCACCGTCATCAGTGTTGCCGTGAAGTGATCACTGCTGAGGTACAGCAGCTGTGTAGGTATCCTCAGATGTTATATTTATCTTTACTGCCACCTCATTGCCATCTTTGTTTTTGCCCTCCCACTACTCTGTCCTTCCTTTGCAACCATTCTACCTCCTACAAAGCGGCTGTCTATCACCCGGTCAACCTAATACACTGGGAAAACAGCAGCCACAAACTGTGATTTCACAAGTATGTCCAGCCTTCATACACATGCAAATATGCTTTCAATTAGGAGTAAATTATTTACAACAACAGTTTAATAGATGGTGAAGAAAAAGAGAATCAGGATGTCTTTATCAACCTCTGGACAGCCTTTTATTTCAAAATCAATCTATTTATATAGCGTCTTTTACAATCAAGATTGTTTCAAGGCGCTTTCCCCAGACAAGCAACAGTGGCAAGGAAAAACTCCCCTTTAACAGGAAGAAACCATGAGCAGGACCAGGCTCATGTAGGGGGACCCTCCTGCTGATGGCCGGCTGGGTAAAGAGAGAGGAGAGGAGAGAGAGGAGAGGAGAGGAGAGGAGAGGAGAGGAGAGGAGAGGAGAGGGAGAAGGAGAGGGAGAAGGAGAGGAGAGGAGAGGAGAGGAGAGAGAGAAGAGGAGAAGGAGAGGAGAGGAGAGGAGAGGAGGAGAGGAGAGGAGAGGAGAGGAGAGGAGAGGAGCGGAGCGGAGGGGCACAGAGCACAGAAACACATACAAAAATACACTATTTATACAGCGGGTCAGCAGTCTGCTTGATGAGGAGGAGGAAAGGAGAGGAGAGGAAACCATGACCCAGTGGGGTGACAGAGGCCTGTCAGGTGATCATGTTTCCGGTCCCCGGCAGCCTCGGCCTATAGCAGCATAGCTAAGATGTTAACCTAATGATTAAACGACCCCCTAAGTATGATAATTTGTCTGTCTATAATAGGAACTGGAACTACAGAATTAGTAACAATAAGCTTTTTCAAAAAGGTAGGTTTTAAGCCTAATCTTAAAAGTAGCGAAGGAGTCAGCCTCCCGTACCTGGAGAGGGAGCTGGTTCCATAGCAGGGGGGCCTGGTAGCTAAATGCTCGGCCCCCCATTCTACTCCTAGAAACTCTGGGAACCACAAGTAGACCAGCATTCTGAGAGCGGAGCGGTTTATTGGGCTGGTAAGGTGTCACTAGCTTCTCCAGGTAGGACCTTGTAGGTCAAAAGAAGGGTTTTAAAAATTATTCTAAATTTAACGGGCAGCCAATGAAGAGACGCCAGTACAGGAGTTATGTGATCTCTTTTGTGATTACCTGTCAGAACTCTGGCTGCAGCATTTTGGATCAACTGGAGGCTTCTTAAAGAGTTGTTTGGACACCCTGATAATAAAGAATTACAATAGTCCAGCCTGGACGTAACAAATGCATGGACTAACTTTTCAGCATCAGGCCGCGTCAGTAGCTTCCTGATCTTTGTGATGTTTCTCAAGTGAAAAAGGCACTTCTCAAGACTAATTTAATGTGTGAGTTGAAGGAGAGATTTTGGTCAAAAGTTACTCCAAGATTCCTCACAGAGAGACTAGATGTTAATGAGACACCATCTAGAGTGATCATGTGATCTAATCTATCCCTGAGAGGTTCAGGACCAAACACCATGACCTCAGTTTTTCCTGAGTTAAGGAGGAGGAAATTTGAAGACATCCAGGACTTTATGTCTTTAAGACAGGTCTGAAGCTTCACTAACTTCTCTGTCTCCTCTGGTTTCATGGCTAAATAAAGCTGAGTGTCATCAGCATAACAATGAAAATTTGGTGGATTCAATTTTTCTTTTCCAGATGCACCAATCTTGTCCCTACTTTGGTGCAATTTACAAATTCTGTTTATATTATATGTTAACATTATCTACAAAATACACACAGATAGTGATCTACTGTTTTTGATTCAGTGTCTTTTGTGTGTTTTTTCCTATTCTTTCCCCAGTCAAAGGCAGGCAGGTCTGAAACAGCACCTCACTGTAGCTCTACTGGTTCAATTGGATCTGCAGTTTTAAGGAGCGGTTTGTTTTTCCTCTTGTCACCAGATTGTTGTTGATCATCAATGCTTAGCTGCTTTTTCTTGACAATTTTTTGAGGTTGGACTTTTCATCTTAGAATTCTCAGTTGGATTACTCATCTTTCAAATCTGTTTTTGACCATTCCATTAATGACGGAACCACCTCCTGTTGCTTGATTGGACTATGACAAGGGTCCTGGCCTGACTACTCTGTTGAGTTTTGGACTTTGAGTGTGGACCTGGGCTTGAACAATTTTTGCACTCCAGGGAGTGTTCATTAAGGTACTTGACTGCTCATTATCCCCCTGCAAATCTCCACTCCCTGGTAACTCTTCTCATCTGGATGCCCCAGACATTTCCTGTCCACATTGTCAACCGGCACAACATCTTGCCTAACCTGCGGGAGAGCAACCTAGGCAAAGGGGTCATGTTAAAATAACACTGGAGGAAAGCCTCTAGAGGTTCTGTGCATGTGAGTGCCTTTACTGTGACAGGACTGGTCACTTTCTTCCCCTGTGTCCATCACAGCCAAAGGAACTGAACTCACCAGTGAGTTTGGGAACACTGGTGAGTCAGATACCTGAACCTAACTCTTCCCCGAGGCTAGAAGTAAATTCTTCTGACTGTGAGGTCAAGCTATATTTTCTCAGCACTTAGGACAAGACAGGAAATTTCATCCCTTTGCCTTCTTCTCAAGGCGCCTTTCTTCCCGGAGTGCAATCAAAACGTGGGCGACCAGGAGTTGCTATCAGTCAAGTTGGATCTGGTGTAGTGGAGGTACTGTAAGATGGGTTTGAGCAATCCTTTGTGGTATGGACAGACCATAGGAATTTAGCTTACATTTGTCAATGTAGCGTACAGTTGGCATAAAATGGGCAAATAGACTGATTTCTTGTCATGCTCTTAGGCCCTGTTCTTCAGTGGGTTTAATTTCACCATCACCTACCATCTTGTTTCCAAGAACATCAAACCAGATGCAGTATCCTGCCTTTATACCTAAGAGGATGTAGATGCTACTGCAGACACCATTGTCCCTGGAAGTTGGATTGCGGCAGCACTCACCTGGAGCAACGAAGAATAAGAGAAGCACTGCAGCATGAACCAGATCCAGGTAATGGCCTTTCTAATTGTTTGTCCTTTCCCCAGTCTGTTTGGTCGCAGGTGCTGCAGTGGGCACACACCTCAGATTTTGGCTGTCACCCAGTTTGCAACAGACTTTATTCTTGCTACAGATACATTTCTGGTGGCCAGTGGGAGAAGACAATTGGGAATATTTTGCCGCCTCCACCACCTATGCCCATAACAAGGCCTCCCCCCATCCACCAGCCGGTGTGCATCAACCACTCTCCTTCCGTGAGTCTCACATTGCCTGGGATTTTGTCATGGGACTCACGCCATCCATAGTTAACAAAACCATCCTGACACCAGTGGACAGATTTTCCAAGGCTGCACATTCATTGTCTTACCCAAGCTCCCCGCTGCTCTTGAAAAAATGTGTCAGCTTTTCCCCAGTCTGTATGGTCACAGGTGCTACAGTAGGCACACGCCTCAGATTGTGGCTGTAACCCCAGTTTGCAACAGACTTTGATCTTGCTACAGATACATTTCTGGTGGCCAACGGCACCTACTCTGTTCACTGTGTTGTTGACACCGGGGGGCATATACTTGGTGGACTGGGAGGGATGTGGTCCTGAGGGGCACTCATGGGTGCCACGGGTGCACTTTATTCTGGATCCTGACTTGAGCCGGGTCATTCACACAGACCACGGACAAGCGTAAGTATTCGCCTGGAGGCACTTGTTGGAGGAGGGCAATGTAATGATTCAGTGTATTTTGTTTTTTCTTGTTTTCCCATTCCCTGGCAGGCAGGTCTGAAACAGTACCTCACTGACCTGTAGCTCGTCTGGGTTGACTGGATCTGCGCCTATAAAGAGCAGCTTGTTTCTCTTCTCATCTCCAGATCATTATTGCTCCTCAGTGTTAATGCTTGGCTCCCTTTTCGTGAGGATATTTTGAGGTTGTATTTTTGATAGTCCATCTTCTTTGTGAGTTTTTACCTGCCTCACCTTTGTCTTGTGTTCCAATTTATGCTGCTCTAATCAGCCCCACTCGCCTGTACATTTTCCACCTATTGCATCTTTACCCTTTTTGTCAGCCTTCTTTTGAAAATTAAAATTTTTCATGGTCAGGATTGCCTGTGTTTGCATTTTGGGTCCTGTTTCTGGTTTCACTTGGTGCAAGACTTCCATACTGAGCCCTATCAAAAATCCAAACTGCAGACCTGTTCACTCTTGAAAAAAATCTAAATCTGAACACTAACGTCACTGCATAAGAAAATAGTGGATTGCTTTTTAAGTAACTAATTTAACAATAAAAAATTTAATGGGTCTGATTTTAGTGAAGGGTGAAAGTCATGAGTCAAAAACTTATGCTGGAAAAAGACCCAATTAAATGTCTCAGTATGTATTGACAAATTTTATTTTAACTGAATGTATTCCAATCTAATTAAAGTTCTGCAATCACAACTGCATGTATGACAAAAAACATTTATGTGCATGACATGTAATGTATACATGTCATCTTGATGGACAAGGACATGAGTGTCATCAAAGTATGCTGTTAAAAAGAACAGCTGACCTCTGAGTAAACCGACATGGAATAAGAATGGAATATATATTCATAACTATTTCTCAGGTGTTCTTCTCTGCCCACTTCTCACTGATCATAATTACTCTTTTCAAACTGACGAACGAGGTTGTTAGTTTGTCAAATCATTCATGTTTAAACTGATGTTTTGATAGCGATTATTCTCAAGACACATTCAAGAAATTAAAAACTAATCTATTGAAGTTTATACTGTAAGCACAGAAAGTGGAATAAAGCTAAAATATACAACATCTTTATCTTTTTTTAATGTATAAATGCAAACGTATTTGACATATATTCAACATTAACAAAAGAATCAGTGTGGTTGAATATTCCATTGAGAATTTACACAAATGACAGTATTCCAGGAACACTGTGATGTGCAGGTGACAGATCCGGGGTGTAGCCTGTAGTACAGCCTAAATGGATAAACAACACTCCAGGCTCCAATGTTGCCGTCATTCAACCAATCAGTCTCAATTTTAAAACACTTGGAAATGTATTTGTTGCAAACAGTTTGATTCATATTCAGCAAAGATCTGTGTCAAACACCATGGATCAGAAACACTAGAGCCATGAATTAATAATAATTATTTATTCTCTCTCTTTGAGCTTTTGAACTGTTCATTTTACACCACCACAAAAGTTACAAACATGTGCCAGCCTATATGCTCTCATCTACGTACTCCTGCTCACAGTTTACAGAATTTGCAGCTCAGGAGGAGTTTAACTGTCTTTCTAAACCAGGGATAGAAAAAAGCATAGATGATAGGATTTATTGTAGAATTACTAAAGAACAGCAAAAGTTGACCTGTTGAAGCTTCATTACTTGTGTCTTGTCCTATTATAGAAGAAATGAAATAGGGGAAAAAAACAATGAAGAAAAAGAGAATGACAATTCCGAGTGTTCTCGCAGCTCTCAACTCTGATTTCATTGCACTCACAGTTTTTGACCCGGTTGTTGAAACCTGAGACCGCATGGCCCGTGCCTGTGTGACAGCCACCACAAACACTCTGGTGTAGAGAACAATTATTACAGTTAGAGGGACATAAAATGTGATGAATACATCTACAATTGCTAAAATGTCATTTAATGAAAAGGGGCATTTCTTGTAGCAAGAACTGGAATCAATGTTTAAAAGGTTATCTTTTAGAAGTATGAGATTGTAGATAATAGAACTGATCCAACACACAGACACACAGATTTTAACTGTACTTGGTTTGATGGAGGAATAACGCAGAGGGTAACAAATGGCCACATAACGATCTACTGATATCAGCACCATGTTCCCAACAGAGGCAGAGGTGAGGACAAAGCTTAACAGGTCGAAAAGAAAGCATATAAATGAACTGATGCACCAACAGAAATCCAGGGTGACGATCATGAGCGGCATCACGGCGAGGCCCACCAGAAGGTCAGACACTGCCATGGAGAGCAGGATGATATTGGTTGTCGTCTGGAAATGCCTAAAGACAGAGATGATTGTTAATATCTCCAACTCAAATCACACATCTACAGAGAAAACTACAAGTAATATGTTACTGTCAGTCATATAAAAGGTTAGCTCACATCTATGCTACTTTTTTGGTAAAAAAAAAATAGCTAAACTAATGCAACTTATAATTCAAGAGAGTGTCTTTGCCTGAAATGAGAAATGGAGACAACAACCACTAAATTGAGCACCACAGTGAGAGGAGCAAGGCAGACCAGTGCTGCACTGATGAGAGTGGATTTCCAAGCATCAGACATGAGTCTGCAGGAGGTGTTGAATGGAGAGATGTAGCCATCTCCATCTTCCAGTGACATCACTGGTGTCACAGTGTTGCTGTGAAGTGATCACTGCTGAGGTACAGCAGCTGTTTAGGTATCCTCAGATGGAATATTTATCTTTACTGCCACCTTCATTGCCATCTTGTTTTTGCCCTCCCACTACTCTGTCCTTCCTTTGCAACCATTCTACCTCCTACAAAGCGGCTGTCTATCACCCTGTCGACCTAATATACTGGGAATAAAGCAGCCACAATTTCTAGACTGTGATTTTACAAATTCCCCTTGGTGCAAATCAGATTTCTGTAGTTTGTCCAGCCTTCATATACATCATAAGTGCAAAGGTTTGCAAATATGCTTTAAATCAGGAGACTGTAAATTATTCACAACAACAGTTTAATAGATGGTGAAGAAAAAGAGAATCGGGATGTCTTTATAAACCTCTGGACAGCTTCTTATTTGGTGGATTCAATTTTTCTTTTCCAGATGCACCGATCTTGTCCCTACTTTGGTGCAATTTACAAATTCTGTTTATATTATATATTAACATTATCTACAAAATACACACAGATAGTTGGTAGGGTCTTTCACCTAGTTTCAGTTGAGGTGTCTCCCCTTTGTCTGCTGGCTCACATGGTGGTGAGTCACCAGGTCTCCTGAAATGGTGTGAATGTTTGGTTTGTTGTTGGAAGGAGTGGAGGTGATAGGAAGTGCCTTAGCCCACCACATCTGTTTAATGATGTTTTTTTCCAATTTGACATAGATGGCTTCCTTGACACCCCTCTCAAACCAGCGGTCTTCTCTGGCCAGTAGCCATATTTGGCTGTCCTCAAAGGCGTGCCCGCTCTCCTTTAAGTGTAAGTGACCTGACCTGGAGAGGTGACACATCTGTGTTGTGCCATTTTTCTGTGGAGAGTTTGTTTGGTTTAATCAGTGTACAGTTCTTTGCATTCCTCCTTGCATTGTACAGCATAAAGAACAGTACATTGTTTATGTCTGGTGTCTTGTCTTTCGGGTGTACCAGCCTCTGTCTGAGTGTGTTGCTTGGTTTATACTGAACCGGTATGTCATGTTTTTGGAGGATCCTTCTAAATTTCTCAGAGACCCCTTGGGTATAGAGTGCAATAAGCAAGGCTCTCAGCACCTTGGTAAACCTCACCTCTGCTTTCTATCTCCAATCCAACGGGCAGTGTGAGCAAGCCAACCAGGTGTTGAATGACCATGACCTGGCGTGTCCACCTTCAATGGGTGGAGGATGCTCACAACATGCTTACCTGGGCAGCTACTGGTCTCTCTCCTTGAGGTCTTCCTTGGGTAACAGCCTCTGCTGCTACCTACACAGGAAGCAAATTTAGCCATAAATTCAGTGCAGATAATACATCCAGCACTGTAAGGTGGTGTGGAGGCAGCCCAAGGAGGCCCATGAACGTGCGCAAACCAGCACTTCTAAGTATTCCAACCGTTGTCGAACCCTAGTACACAATTACTGCCCAGGTCAGTCAATTTGGTTTTCAACCAAGAACATTCCCCTACTCACTGAATCGTGGAAACTCTCTCCTAGATTCATTGACACATTTTCCCCTAAAATTGTTGAATTGGTCCAACTACAGTCACACTTCCAGACAACATGAAGATCCAGCCTGCATTCACGGGTTCACTCTATTCTGGATCCTGACTTGAGCCGGGTCGTTCACACAGACCACGGACAAGCGTAACTATTCACCTGGAGGCACTTGTTGGAGGAGGGCAATGTAATGATTCAGTTTATTTTGTTTTTCCTTGTTTCCCCAATCCCTGGCAGGCAGGTCTGAAACAGCACCTCACTGACCTGTAGCCCATCTGGGTTGGCTGGATCTGCACCTTTAAAGCAGCTTGTTTCTCTTCTCATCTCCAGATCAGATTATTGCTCCTCAGTGTTAATGCTGGCTCCCTTTTCGTGAGGATATTTTGAGGTTGTATTTTTGATAGTCCATCTTCTTGTGAGTTTTTACCTGCCTCACCTTTGTCTTGTGTTCCAATTCATGCAGATCCCTCACCTGTACATTTTCCACCTATTGCATCTTTACCCTTTTTGTCACCCTTCTTTTGAAAATTAACATTTTTCATCTTCAGGATTGCCTGTGTTTATATTTTGGGTCCTGTTTCTGGTTTCACTTGGTGTAAGAGTTCCATCCTGAACCCTTATCAAAAATCCAAACTCTAGAACCGTCTGCTCTTTAAATAATTGTAAATTTGAAATTAGCTTTCCTGCATGAAACAATAGTGCACTTTTTTCAAATAAATTTAACAGTAAAAAACTCGAATTAGTCTCATCTTAGTCAAGGTGAGAGTCATGTCAATCATATTTCAAAAGCTTATGCTGAAAAAGGCCCAATAAAATGTCTCAGTGCAATTTTAATTTCATCTGAATGTATTCCCATCTTATTAAAGTGCTGCAATCACAACTGTGTGCATGACAAAAAAACATTTATGTGCATGACAAAATTACATTTTACATGGACAAGGACATGAGTGTCATCAAAGTATGTTGTTAAAGAGAACAGCAGACCTCTGAGTAAACCCACATGGAATAAGATGGAATCTATATTCATAACTGTTTTGACCATTCCATTAATGACGGAACCACCTCCTGTTGCTTTGATTGGACTATGACAAGGGTCCTGGCCTGACTACTCTGTTGGGTTTTGGACTTTGAGTGTGGACCTGGGCTGAACAATTTTTGCGCTCCAGGGAGTGTTCATTAAGGTACTTGACTGCTCATTATCCCCCTGCAAATCTCCACTCCCTGGTAACTCTTCTCATCTGGATGCCCCAGACATTTCCTGTCCACATTGTCAACCGGCACAACATCTTGCCTAACCTGCGGGAGAGCAACCTAGGCAAAGGGGTCATGTTAAAATAACACTGGAGGAAAGCCTCTAGAGGTTCTGTGCATGTGAGTGCCTTTACTGTGACAGGACTGGTCACTTTCTTCCCCTGTGTCCATCACAGCCAAAGGAACTGAACTCACCAGTGAGTTTGGGAACACTGGTGAGTCAGATACCTGAACCTAACTCTTCCCCGAGGCTAGAAGTAAATTCTTCTGACTGTGAGGTCAAGCTATATTTTCTCAGCACTTAGGACAAGACAGGAAATTTCATCCTTTGCCTTCTTCTCAAGGCGCCTTTCTTCCCGGAGTGCAATCAAAACGTGGGCGACCAGGAGTTGCTATCAGTCAAGTTGGATCTGGTGTAGTGGAGGTACTGTAAGATGGGTTTGAGCAATCCTTTGTGGTATGGACAGACCATAGGAATTTAGCTTACATTTGTCAATGTAGCGTACAGTTGGCATAAAATGGGCAAATAGACTGATTCTTGTCATGCTCTTAGGCCCTGTTCTTCAGTGGGTTTAATTTCACCATCACCTACCTTGTTTCTAAGAACATCAAACCAGATGCAGTATCCTGCCTTTATACCTAAGAGGATGTAGATGCTACTGCAGACACCATTGTCCCTGGAAGTTGGATTGCGGCAGCACTCACCTGGAGCAACGAAGAATAAGAGAAGCACTGCAGCATGAACCAGATCCAGGTAATGGCCTTTCTAATTGTTTGTCCTTTCCCCAGTCTGTTTGGTCGCAGGTGCTGCAGTGGGCACACACCTCAGATTTTGGCTGTCACCCAGTTTGCAACAGACTTTATTTGCTACAGATACATTTCTGGTGGCCAGTGGGAGAAGACAATTGGGAATATTTTGCCGCCTCCACCACCTATGCCCATAACAAGGCCTCCCCCCATCCACCAGCCGGTGTGCATCAACACTCTCCTTCCGTGAGTCTCACATTGCCTGGGATTTTGTCATGGGACTCACGCCATCCATAGTTACAAAACCATCCTGACACCAGTGGACAGATTTTCCAAGGCTGCACATTCATTGTTTTACCCAAGCTCCCCGCTGCTCTTGAAAAATGTGTCAGCTTTCCCCAGTCTGTATGGTCACAGGTGCTACAGTAGGCACACGCCTCAGATTGTGGCTGTAACCCCAGTTTGCAACAGACTTTGATCTTGCTACAGATACATTTTGGTGGCCAACGGCAGCTACTCTGTTCACTGTGTTGTTGACACCGGGGCATATACTTGGTGGACTGGGAGGGATGTGGTCCTGAGGGGCACTCATGGGTGCCACGGGTGCACTTTATTCTGGATCCTGACTTGAGCCGGGTCGTTCACACAGACCACGGACAAGCGTAAGTATTCGCCTGGAGGCACTTGTTGGAGGAGGGCAATGTAATGATTCAGTGTATTTTGTTTTTTCTTGTTTTCCCATTCCCTGGCAGGCAGGTCTGAAACAGTACCTCACTGACCTGTAGCTCGTCTGGGTTGACTGGATCTGCGCCTATAAAGAGCAGCTTGTTTCTCTTCTCATCTCCAGATCATTATTGCTCCTCAGTGTTAATGCTTGGCTCCCTTTTCGTGAGGATATTTTGAGGTTGTATTTTTGATAGTCCATCTTCTTTGTGAGTTTTACCTGCCTCACCTTTGTCTTGTGTTCCAATTTATGCTGCTCTAATCAGCCCCACTCGCCTGTACATTTTCCACCTATTGCATCTTTACCCTTTTTGTCAGCCTTATTTTGAAAATTACATTTTTTCATGGTCAGGATTGCCTGTGTTTGCATTTTGGGTCCTGTTTCTGGTTTCACTTGGTGCAAGACTTCCATACTGAGCCCTTATCAAAAATCCAAACTGCAGACCTGTTCACTCTTGAAAAAAATCTAAATCTGAACACTACGTCACTGCATAAGAAAATAGTGGATTGCTTTTTAAGTAACTAATTTAACAATAAAAAATTTAATGGGTCTGATTTTAGTGAAGGGTGAAAGTCATGAGTCAAAAATTATGCTGGAAAAGACCCAATTAAATGTCTCAGTATGTATTGACAAATTTTATTTTAACTGAATGTATTCCAATCTAATTAAAGTTCTGCAATCACAACTGCATGTATGACAAAAAAACATTTATGTGCATGACATGTAATGTATACATGTCATCTTGATGGACAAGGACATGAGTGTCATCAAAGTATGCTGTTAAAAAGAACAGCTGACCTCTGAGTAAACCGACATGGAATAAGAATGGAATATATATTCATAACTATTTCTCAGGTGTTCTTCTCTGCCCACTTCTCACTGATCATAATTACTCTTTTCAAACTGACGAACGAGTTGTTAGTTTGTCAAATCATTCATGTTTAAACTGATTTTTGACAGCGATTATTCTCAAGACACATTCAAGAAATTAAAAACTAATCTATTGAAGTTTATACTGTAAGCACAGAAAGTGGAATAAAGCTAAAATATACAACATCTTTATCTTTTTTTAATGTATAAATGCAAACGTATTTGACATATATTCAACATTAACAAAAGAATCAGTGTGGTTGAATATTCCATTGAAATTTACACAAATGACAGTATTCCAGGAACACTGTGATGTGCAGGTGACAGATCCGGGGTGTAGCCTGTAGTACAGCCTAAATGGATAAACAACACTCCAGGCTCCAATGTTGCCGTCATTCAACCAATCAGTCTCAATTTTAAAACACTTGGAAATGTATTTGTTGCAAACAGTTTGATTCATATTCAGCAAAGATCTGTGTCAAACACCATGGAATCAGAAACACTAGAGCCATGATTTAATAATAATTATTTATTCTCTCTCTTTGAGCTTTTGAACTGTTCATTTTACACCACCACAAAGTTACAAACATGTGCCAGCCTATATGCTCTCATCTACGTACTCCTGCTCACAGTTTACAGAATTTGCAGCTCAGGAGGAGTTTAACTGTCTTTCTAAACCAGGGATAGAAAAAAGCATAGATGATAGGATTTATTGTAGAATTACTAAAGAACAGCAAAAGTTGACCTGTTGAAGCTTCATTACTTGTGTCTTGTCCTATTATAGAAGAAATGAAATAGGGGAAAAAACAAATGAAGAAAAAGAGAATGACAATTCCGAGTGTTCTCGCAGCTCTCAACTCTGATTTCATTGCACTCACAGTTTTTGACCCGGTTGTTGAAACCTGAGACCGCATGGCCCGTGCCTGTGTGACAGCCACCACAAACACTCTGGTGTAGAGAACAATTATTACAGTTAGAGGGACATAAAATGTGATGAATACATCTACAATTGCTAAAATGTCATTTAATGAAAAGGGGCATTTCTTGTAGCAAGAACTGGAATCAATGTTTAAAAGGTTATCTTTTAGAAGTATGAGATTGTAGATAATAGAACTGATCCAACACACAGACACACAGATTTTAACTGTACTTGGTTTGATGGAGGAATAACGCAGAGGGTAACAAATGGCCACATAACGATCTACTGATATCAGCACCATGTTCCCAACAGAGGCAGAGGTGAGGACAAAGCTTAACAGGTCGAAAAGAAAGCATATAAATGAACTGATGCACCAACAGAAATCCAGGGTGACGATCATGAGCGGCATCACGGCGAGGCCCACCAGAAGGTCAGACACTGCCATGGAGAGCAGGATGATATTGGTTGTCGTCTGGAAATGCCTAAAGACAGAGAGATGATTGTTAATATCTCCAACTCAAATCACACATCTACAGAGAAAACTACAAGTAATATGTTACTGTCAGTCATATAAAAGGTTAGCTCACATCTATGCTACTTTTTTGGTAAAAAAAAAATAGCTGAACTAATGCAACTTATAATTCAAGAGAGTGTCTTTGCCTGAAATGAGAAATGGAGACAACAACCACTAAATTGAGCACCACAGTGAGAGGAGCAAGGCAGACCAGTGCTGCACTGATGAGAGTGGATTTCCAAGCATCAGACATGAGTCTGCAGGAGGTGTTGAATGGAGAGATGTAGCCATCTCCATCTTCCAGTGACATCACTGGTGTCACAGTGTTGCTGTGAAGTGATCACTGCTGAGGTACAGCAGCTGTTTAGGTATCCTCAGATGGAATATTTATCTTTACTGCCACCTTCATTGCCATCTTGTTTTTGCCCTCCCACTACTCTGTCCTTCCTTTGCAACCATTCTACCTCCTACAAAGCGGCTGTCTATCACCCTGTCGACCTAATATACTGGGAATAAAGCAGCCACAATTTCTAGACTGTGATTTTACAAATTCCCCTTGGTGCTAATCAGATTTCTGTAGTTTGTCCAGCCTTCATATACATCATAAGTGCAAAGGTTTGCAAATATGCTTTAAATCAGGAGACTGTAAATTATTCACAACAACAGTTTAATAGATGGTGAAGAAAAAGAGAATCGGGATGTCTTTATAAACCTCTGGACAGCTTCTTATTTGGTGGATTCAGTTTTTCTTTTCCAGATGCACCGATCTGTCCCTACTTTGGGTGCAATTTACAAATTCTGTTTATATTATATATTAACATTATCTACAAAATACACACAGATTTGGTAGGGTCTTTCACCTAGTTTCAGTTGAGGTGTCTCCCCTTTGTCTGCTGGCTCACATGGTGGTGGTGAGTCACCAGGTCTCCTGAAATGGTGTGAATGTTTGGTTTGTTGTTGGAAGGAGTGGAGGTGATAGGAAGTGCCTTAGCCCACCACATCTGTTTAATGATGTTTTTTTCCAATTTGACATAGATGGCTTCCTTGACACCCCTCTCAAACCAGCGGTCTTCTCTGGCCAGTAGCCATATTTGGCTGTCCTCAAAGGCGTGCCCGCTCTCCTTTAAGTGTAAGTGACCTGACCTGGAGAGGTGACACATCTCTGTGTTGTGCCATTTTTCTGTGGAGAGTTTGTTTGGTTTTAATCAGTGTACAGTTCTTTGCATTCCTCCTTGCATTGTACAGCATAAAGAACAGTACATTGTTTATGTCTTGGTGTCTTGTCTTTCGGGTGTACCAGCCTCTGTCTGAGTGTGTTGCTTGGTTTATACTGAACCGGTATGTCATGTTTTTGGAGGATCCTCCTAAATTTCTCAGAGACCCCTTGGGTATAGAGTGCAATAAGCAAGGCTCTCAGCACCTTGGTAAACCTCACCTCTGCTTTCTATCTCCAATCCAACGGGCAGTGTGAGCAAGCCAACCAGGTGTTGAATGACCATGACCTGGCGTGTCCACCTTCAATGGGTGGAGGATGCTCACAACATGCTTACCTGGGCAGCTACTGGTCTCTCTCCTTTGAGGTCTTCCTTGGGTAACAGCCTCTGCTGCTACCTACACAGGAAGCAAATTTAGCCATAATTCAGTGCAGATAATACATCCAGCACTGTAAGGTGGTGTGGAGGGAGCCCAAGGAGGCCCATGAACGTGCGCAAACCAGCACTTCTAAGTATTCCAACCGTTGTCGAACCCTAGTACACAATTACTGCCCAGGTCAGTCAATTTGGTTTTCAACCAAGAACATTCCCCGACTCACTGAATCGTGGAAACTCTCTCCTAGATTCATTGACACATTTTCCCATAAAATTGTTGAATTGGTCCAACTACAGTCACACTTCCAGACAACATGAAGATCCAGCCTGCATTCACGGGTTCACTCTATTCTGGATCCTGACTTGAGCCGGGTCGTTCACACAGACCACGGACAAGCGTAACTATTCACCTGGAGGCACTTGTTGGAGGAGGGCAATGTAATGATTCAGTTTATTTTGTTTTTCCTTGTTTCCCCAATCCCTGGCAGGCAGGTCTGATACAGCACCTCACTGACCTGTAGCCCATCTGGGTTGGCTGGATCTGCACCTTTAAAGCAGCTTGTTTTCTTCTCATCTCCAGATCAGATTATTGCTCCTCAGTGTTAATGCTTGGCTCCCTTTTCGTGAGAATATTTTGAGGTTGTATTTTTGATAGTCCATCTTCTTTGTGAGTTTTACCTGCCTCACCTTTGTCTTGTGTTCCAATTCATGCAGATCCCTCACCTGTACATTTTCCACCTATTGCATCTTTACCCTTTTGTCACCCTTCTTTTGAAAATTAACATTTTCATCTTCAGGATTGCCTGTGTTTATATTTTGGGTCCTGTTTCTGGTTTCACTTGGTGTAAGAGTTCCATCCTGAACCCTTATCAAAAATCCAAACTCTAGAACCGTCTGCTCTTTAAATAATTGTAAATTTGAAAATTAGCTTTCCTGCATGAAACAATAGTGCACTTTTTTCAAATAAAAATTTAACAGTAAAAAACTCGAATTAGTCTCATCTTAGTCAAAGGTGAGAGTCATGTCAATCATATTTCAAAAGCTTATGCTGAAAAAGGCCCAATAAAATGTCTCAGTGCAATTTTAATTTCATCTGAATGTATTCCCATCTTATTAAAGTGCTGCAATCACAACTGTGTATATGACAAAAAAACATTTATGTGCATGACAAAATTACATTTTACATGGACAAGGACATGAGTGTCATCAAAGTTTGTTGTTAAAGAGAACAGCAGACCTCTGAGTAAACCCACATGGAATAAGAATGGAATCTATATTCATAACTATTTCTCAGGTGTTCTTCTCTGCCCACTTCTCACTGATCATAATTACTCTTTTGAAACTGACGAACGAGGTTGTTTAAGACGTTAGTTTGTCAGATCATTCATGTTTTAACTGATATTTTGGGAATAAAGCAGCCACAATTTCTAGACTGTGATTTTACAAATTCCTTGGTGCTAATCAGATTTCTGTAGTTTGTCCAGCCTTCATATACATCATAAGTGCAAAGGTTTGCAAATATGCTTAAAACAAGCAATTAAGGTTATAGAGGAGAAACATAGGCACTGTCATCACTGTGCAATTTAAAAAAAAAAAAAACAGTCTTTTGAACTGGGACAGAATTTGCATCTTTGCATATTTAAATTTGATCTATAAAGTACCGCATCATTTGGCTCCAGATCTTCTGACAGAGTTCATCTGCCAAAGAAACAGCTCTGAGCATGTCACTCGAGGCTGTGTCAGAGGTGACTGTTTCATTCCACTGGGCAGGAGCACTTTCAGTAGGTCGGTTTGGTCAGTGAGGAGTGGTAGTGAGTGGAACTCAGTACTCGAGGAGGTTAGGGGTTAGTACTCGAGAGAGGTTAGGTTTGCTCACAACAAACAAGGCCTTCACCAAAAATAATCTAAATGTGGCGTATCAACTAATATATCAGGGAACACTGATAGAAAGGCCTGTTGGAATATTTTGATATTGTGATTAAGCGATATGAAATGATTTCTTAATTGCATAGTGAGTGTTTGAATGTGTATCATGAATTGTGTTCTGTGGGTTTCTGTGGTCCCTTTGGCAGTTTGTTGTCAGTATGGCGTTTCTTGTATTGGTGCCATGTGAGGTGTCTTACCATGTTTTTCTCTTGTATATGTATTTTATTGCTTTTAACATCATGGCCAGGGGAATGGAGATGAAAAGTTGCCTTCTGGCTAATTCTGCCTTTATATGACCATGTAAAATTATGTGTTTATGAAATTGCACTGTCCCCTTTTAAATAAACAAAGATCAAAGATCCAGCACCTGTGGAAAGCAGAACCCCCATGTGGGCTTTAGATCAGTCCTAAATTTCACAAGCCAGGAGTCAGCCTTCAGTCAGAACTGAAGAAGCCTTCTGGATAGAAGGCGAAACGTCTTCAAGAGAAGAAACCCAGTCCAGTTGACAGAGAAAACTACCTTGGATACAATGACCTGGATGATTGAGAATCTACACAGACAGCTTGCATCACATTTTGGGAAAGATACCCTTCGTTTGGACTCAGAACTGAAGAAGCCTTCTGGATAGAAGGCGAAACGTCTTCAAGAGAAGAAACCCAGTCCAGTTGACAGAGAAAACTACCTTGGAGGCTGGTCCCTTCTTTGTGCTCGGCTCCAGTTCGTCGAGAAACTCTCGTATTCTGACTGCGTCACCTGTCCCAGTTCATCTCTGTTCAAGATTTGTCGTCTGCCAACCCTGTTGTTGGTGATCCTCATTTGGTGCAGGAGTCTGCATCTCATTTTGTAAAGCCTCCTTTCATTAGTAAAGAATTTAAAGAGTCCACTTTCATCTCCCATGTCTGCATGTTGGGGTTCAGTCTGTGTCTGCTCGTCAGCACCTTAGCATTATCAACCTCTGAACAGCCTTTTATTTGGTGGATTCATGGTGGTGGATTCTTTTGCATATGCACCAATTTTGTCCCATCTTTGGTGCAATTTACAAAATCTGCTTATACTGTAGACCATTTACCTACATGAGACACACAGATAGTGACTTCTATATTAAAGTCTTATCAATTATACAAACTGTAGCTCTGTCCTCTTTTTCAATAAATTTAAATCTGAAAACTAACTTTACTGCATAAGACAATAGTTGACTCATTTTTAAAGTAAATATTTTAACAATAAAAAAATGTAATTGGTCCAATCTTAGTCAAGGATGAGAGTCATGTCAATCATATTTCAAAAACTTCTGCTGAAAAAGGCCCAATAAAATGTCTCAGTACAATTTTAATTTCATCTGCATGTATTCCCATCTTATTAAAGTGCTGCAATCACAACTGTGTGCATGACAAAATTACATTTTACATGGACAAGGACATGAGTGTCATCAAAGTATGTTGTTAAAGAGAACAGTGGACCTCTGAGTAAACCCACATGGAATAAGAATGGAATCTATATTCATAACTATTTCTCAGGTGTTCGTCTCTGCCCACTTATCCCTGATCACAATTACTCTTTTCAAACTGACGAACGAGGTTGTTTAAGACGTTAGTTTGTCAGATCATTCATGTTTTAACTGATATTTTGACAGTGATTAATGTCAAGACACATTCAAGAAATTTAAAAACAGTCTATTGAAGTTTATACTGTAAGTACAGAAAGTGGAATAAAGCTAAAACATACAACATCTTTATCTTATTTTTAATATAGAAATGCAACTTTATTTGACATATATTCGACATTAACAAAAGAATCAGCGTGGTTGAATATAGCATTGAAATTTATATAAATTACAGTATTCCAGGAACACTGTGATGAGCGGGTGACAGGTCCGGGGTGTAGCCTGTAGTACAACCTAGATGGATAAACATCATTCCAGGCTCCAAAGTTGTCTCCATTCAATCAATCAGTCTCAATTTTAAAACACTTGGAAATGTGTTTGTTACAAACAGTTTGATTCATATTCAGCAAAGATCTGTGTGAAACACCATGGAATCAGAAACACGAGAGCCATGAATTAATAATAATTATTCATGATAATCATTTATTCTCTCTCTTTGAGCTTTTGAACTGTTCATTTTACACCACCACAGAAGTTACAAACATGTGCCAGCCTATATGCTCTCATCTACATACTCCTGCTCACAGTTTACAGAATTTGCAGTTCAGGAGGAGTTTAACCGTCTTTCTGAACCAGGGATAGAAAAAAGCATAGATGATAGGATTTATTGTAGAATTACAATAGAACAGCAAAAGTTGACCTGTTGAAACTTCAATATTCATGCCTTGTCCAATTAAAGATGAAATATAATGAGGGAAAAAACACATTAAGAAAAAGAGAATGACAATTCCGAGTGTTCTAGCAGCTCTCATCTCTGATTTCATTGCATTCACAGCTTTTGACCCAGTTGTTGAAACCTGAGACCGCATGGCACGTGCCTGTGTGACAGCCACCACAAACACTCTGGCGTAGAGAACAATTATTACAGTTAGAGGGACATAAAATGTGATGAATACATCTACAATTGCCAAAATGTCATTTAATAAAAGGGGGCATTTCTTGTAGCAAGAACTGGAATCAATGTTTAAAAGGTTATCTTTTAGAAGTATGAGATTGTAGATAATAGAACTGATCCAACACACAGACACACAGATTTTAACTGTACTTGGTTTGATGGAGGAATAACGCAGAGGGTAACAAATGGCCACATAACGATCTACTGATATCAGCACCATGTTCCCAACAGAGGCAGAGGTGAGGACAAAGCTTAACAGGTCGAAAAGAAAGCATATAAATGAACTGATGCACCAACAGAAATCCAGGGTCACGATCATGAGCGGCATCACGGCGAGGCCCACCAGAAGGTCAGACACTGCCATGGAGAGCAGGATGATATTGGTTGTCGTCTGGAAATGCCTAAAGACAGAGATGATTGTTAATATCTCCAACTCAAATCACACATCTACAGAGAAAACTGCAAGTAATATGTTACTGTCAGTCATATAAAAGGTTAGCTCACATCTATGCTACTTTTTGCTAAAAAAAAATAGCTGAACTAATGCAACTTATAATTCAAGAGAGTGTCTTTGCCTGAAATGAGAAATGGAGACAACAACCACTAAATTGAGCACCACAGTGAGAGGAGCAAGGCAGACCAGTGCTGCACTGATGAGAGTGGATTTCCAAGCATCAGACATGAGTCTGCAGGAGGTGTTGAATGGAGAGATGTAGCCATCTCCATCTTCCAGTGACATCACTGGTGTCACAGTGTTGCTGTGAAGTGATCACTGCTGAGGTACAGCAGCTGTTTAGGTATCCTCAGATGGAATATTTATCTTTACTGCCACCTTCATTGCCATCTTTGTTTTTGCCCTCCCACTACTCTGTCCTTCCTTTGCAACCATTCTACCTCCTACAAAGCGGCTGTCTATCACCCTGTCGACCTAATATACTGGGAATAAAGCAGCCACAATTTCTAGACTGTGATTTTACAAATTCCCCTTGGTGCTAATCAGATTTCTGTAGTTTGTCCAGCCTTCATATACATCATAAGTGCAAAGGTTTGCAAATATGCTTTAAATCAGGAGACTGTAAATTATTCACAACAACAGTTTAATAGATGGTGAAGAAAAAGAGAATCGGGATGTCTTTATAAACCTCTGGACAGCTTCTTATTTGGTGGATTCAATTTTTCTTTTCCAGATGCACCGATCTTGTCCCTACTTTGGTGCAATTTACAAATTCTGTTTATATTATATATTAACATTATCTACAAAATACACACAGATAGTTGGTAGGGTCTTTCACCTAGTTTCAGTTGAGGTGTCTCCCCTTTGTCTGCTGGCTCACATGGTGGTGAGTCACCAGGTCTCCTGAAATGGTGTGAATGTTTGGTTTGTTGTTGGAAGGAGTGGAGGTGATAGGAAGTGCCTTAGCCCACCACATCTGTTTAATGATGTTTTTTCCAATTTGACATAGATGGCTTCCTTGACACCCCTCTCAAACCAGCGGTCTTCTCTGGCCAGTAGCCATATTTGGCTGTCCTCAAAGGCGTGCCCGCTCTCCTTTAAGTGTAAGTGACCTGACCTGGAGAGGTGACACATCTGTGTTGTGCCATTTTTCTGTGGAGAGTTTGTTTGGTTTAATCAGTGTACAGTTCTTTGCATTCCTCCTTGCATTGTACAGCATAAAGAACAGTACATTGTTTATGTCTTGGTGTCTTGTCTTTCGGGTGTACCAGCCTCTGTCTGAGTGTGTTGCTTGGTTTATACTGAACCGGTATGTCATGTTTTTGGAGGATCCTTCTAAATTTCTCAGAGACCCCTTGGGTATAGAGTGCAATAAGCAAGGCTCTCAGCACCTTGGTAAACCTCACCTCTGCTTTCTATCTCCAATCCAACGGGCAGTGTGAGCAAGCCAACCAGGTGTTGAATGACCATGACCTGGCGTGTCCACCTTCAATGGGTGGAGGATGCTCACAACATGCTTACCTGGGCAGCTACTGGTCTCTCTCCTTTGAGGTCTTCCTTGGGTAACAGCCTCTGCTGCTACCTACACAGGAAGCAAATTTAGCCATAAATTCAGTGCAGATAATACATCCAGCACTGTAAGGTGGTGTGGAGGGAGCCCAAGGAGGCCCATGAACGTGCGCAAACCAGCACTTCTAAGTATTCCAACCGTTGTCGAACCCTAGTACACAATTACTGCCCAGGTCAGTCAATTTGGTTTTCAACCAAGAACATTCCCCGACTCACTGAATCGTGGAAACTCTCTCCTAGATTCATTGACACATTTTCCCCTAAAATTGTTGAATTGGTCCAACTACAGTCACACTTCCAGACAACATGAAGATCCAGCCTGCATTCCATTTGTCTCAAAATAAGCCAGTTGTCACGAGTGACTTGTGGCCTCCTTCTGAACCCCCTCTCCCCGTCTCATGACCCTGTCTACTCTGTTCACCGCCTTGTTGACATTCGCCACCGCGGCATATACTTGGTGGACTGGGAGGGATGTGGTCCTGAGGGGCACTCATGGGTGCCACGGGTTCACTCTATTCTGGATCCTGACTTGAGCCGGGTCGTTCACACAGACCACGGACAAGCGTAACTATTCACCTGGAGGCACTTGTTGGAGGAGGGCAATGTAATGATTCAGTGTATTTTGTTTTTCCTTGTTTCCCCAATCCCTGGCAGGCAGGTCTGAAACAGCACCTCACTGACCTGTAGCCCGTCTGGGTTGGCTGGATCTGCACCTTTAAAGCAGCTTGTTTCTCTTCTCATCTCCAGATCAGATTATTGCTCCTCAGTGTTAATGCTTGGCTCCCTTTTCGTGAGGATATTTTGAGGTTGTATTTTTGATAGTCCATCTTCTTTGTGAGTTTTTACCTGCCTCACCTTTGTCTTGTGTTCCAATTCATGCAGATCCCTCACCTGTACATTTTCCACCTATTGCATCTTTACCCTTTTTGTCACCCTTCTTTTGAAAATTAAAATGTTTCATCTTCAGGATTGCCTGTGTTTATATTTTGGGTCCTGTTTCTGGTTTCACTTGGTGTAAGAGTTCCATCCTGAACCCTTATCAAAAATCCAAACTCTAGACCAGTCTGCTCTTTCAATAATTTTAAATTTGAAAATTAGCTTTCCTGCATGAAACAATAGTGCACTTTTTTCAAATAAAAATTTAACAGTAAAAAACTCGAATTAGTCTGATCTTAGTCAAAGGTGAGAGTCATGTCAATCATATTTCAAAAGCTTATGCTGAAAAAGGCCCAATAAAATGTCTCAGTGCAATTTTAATTTCATCTGAATGTATTCCCATCTTAATTAATTTACATTCTTGATGGACAAACACATGAGTGTCATTAAAGGATGCTGCTAAAGAGAACAGCTGACCTCTGAGTAAACCCACATGGAATAAATATGGAAGATATATTATAACAATTTCTCAGGTGTTCTTCTCTGCCCACTTCTCACTGATCATAATTACTCTTTTCAAACTGACGAACAAGGTTGTTTAAGACATTAGTTTGTCAGATCATTCATGTTTAAACTGATGTTTTGATAGCGAATATTCTCAAGACACATTCAAGAAATGAAAAACTAATCTATTGAAGTTTATCCTGTAAGCACAGAAAGTGGAATAAAACATACAACATCTTTATCTTATTTTTAATATAGAAATGCAACTTTATTTGACATATATTCGACATTAACAAAAGAATCAGTGTGGTTGAATATAGCATTGAAATTTATATAAATGACAGTATTCCAGGAACACTGTGATGAGCGCGGGTGACAGGGGGGTGTAGCCTGTGGTACAACCTAGATGGATAAACATCATTCCAGGCTCCAAAGTTGTCTCCATTCAACCAATCAGTCTCAAATTTAAAACACTTGGAAATGTATTTGTTACAAACAGTTTGATTCATATTCAGCAAAGATCTGTGTGAAACACCATGGAATCAGAAACACGAGAGCCATGAATCAATAAAAATTATTCACGATAATCATTGATTTTCTGTCTTTGAGCTTTTGAACTGTTCATTGTTCACCACCACAAAAGCTACGAACATGTGCCAGCCTATATGCTCTCATCGACATACTCCTGGTCACAGTTTACAGCATTTGCAGCTCAGGAGGAGTTTAGCTGTCTTCCGAAACCAGGGATAGATAAAAACATAGATGATAGGATTTATTGCAGAATTACAATAGAACAGAAAAAATTGACCTGTTGAAGCTTCAGTACTTGTGTCTTGTCCTATTAAAGAAGAAATGAAATAGGGGGAAAACAAATGAAGAAAAAGAGAATGACAATTCCGAGTGTTCTCGCAGCTCTCAACTCTGATTTCATTGCACTCACAGCTTTTGACCCAGTTGTTGAAACCTGAGACCGCATGGCCCGTGCCTGTGTGACAGCCACCACAAACACTCTGGTGTAGAGAACTATAATCACAGTTAGAGGGCCATAAAATGTGATGATTATATCTGCAATATATAAAATGTAATTTATGAAAAGTGGGCATTTTTTGTTGCAGGAACTGGAAAAATCAATGTTTAAAAGGTTATCTTTTAGAAGTATGAGATTGTAGATAATAGAAGTGGCCCAGCACACAGACACACAGATTTTAACTGTACTTGGTTTGATGGAGGAATAACGCAGAGGGTAACAAATGGCCACATAACGATCTACTGATATCAGCACCATGTTCCCAATAGAGGCAGAGGTGAGGACAAAGCGTAACAGGTCGAAAAGAAAGCATATAAATGAACTAATGCACTGACAGGAATCCAGGGTGACGATCATGAGCGGCATCACGGCGAGGCCCACCAAAGGTCAGACACTGCCATGGAGAGCAGGATGAGATTGGTTGTCGTCTGTAAATGCCTAAAGACAGAGATGATTGTTAATATCTCCAACTCAAATCACACATTTACATAGAAAACTGCAAGTAATATGTTGTCATTCAGTCATATAAAAAGTTAGCTCAAATCTATGCTACTTTTTTGCTAAAAAAAAATTAGTTGAACTAATGCAACTTATAATTCAAGAGAGTGTCTTTGCCTGAAATGAGAAATTTATATAAATGACAGTATTCCAGGAACACTGTGATGAGCGGGTGACAGGTCCGGGGTGTAGCCTGTGGTAAAGCCTAGATGGATAAACATCATCCAGGCTCCAAAGTTGTCTCCATTCAACCAATCAGTCTCAAATTTAAAACACTTGGAAATGTGTTTGTTACAAACAGTTTGATTCATATTCAGCAAAGATCTGTGTGAAACACCATGGAATCAGAAACACTAGAGCCATGAATCAATAAAATTATTCATGATAATCATTTATTCTCTCTCTTTGAGCTTTTGAACTGTTCATTTTCACCACCACAAAAAGCTACGAACATGTGCCAGCCTATATGCTCTCATCTACATACTCCTGCTCACAGTTTAGAGAATTTGCAGCTCAGGAGGAGTTTAGCTGTCTTCCTGAACCAGGGATAGAAAAAAGCATAGATGATAGGATTTATTGTAGAATTACAATAGAACAGAAAAAATTGACCTGTTGAAGCTTCAGTACTTGTGTCTTGTCCTATTATAGAAGAAATGAAATAGGGGAAAAAACAAATGAAGAAAAAGAGAATGACAATTCCAGTGTTCTCGCAGCAGCTCTCAACTCTGATTTCATTGCACTCACAGCTTTTGACCCAGTTGTTGAAACCTGAGACCGCATGGCACGTGCCTGTGTGACAGCCACCACAAACACTCTGGTGTAGAGAACTATAATCACAGTTAGAGGGACATAAAATGTGATGAATACATCTACAATTGCTAAATGTCATTTGATGAAAAGGGGCATTTTTGTAGCAAACTGGAATCAATGTTTAAAAGGTTATCTTTTTAGAAGTATGAGATTGTAGATAATAGAACTGATCCAACACACAGACACACAGATTTTAACTGTACTTGGTTTGATGGAGGAATAACGCAGAGGGTAACAAATGGCCACATAACGATCTACTGATATCAGCACCATGTTCCCAATAGAGGCAGAGGTGAGGACAAAGCTTAACAGGTCGGAAAGAAAGCATATAAATGAACTGATGCACCAACAGAAATCCAGGGTGACGATCATGAGCGGCATCATGGCGAGGCCCACCAGAAGGTCAGACACTGCCATGGAGAGCAGGATGATATTGGTTGTCGTCTGGAAATGCCTAAAGACAGAGATGATTGTTAATATCTCCAACTCAAATCACACATTTACATAGAAAACTGCAAGTAATATGTTACTTTCAGTCATATAAAAAGTTAGCTCACATCTATGCTACTTTTTTGCTAAAAACAAATAGTGGAACTAATGCAACTTATAATTCAAGAGAGTGTCTTTGCCTGAAATGAGAAATGGAGACAACAACCACTAAATTGAGCACCACAGTGAGAGGAGCAAGGCAGGCCAGTGCTGCACTGGTGAGAGTGGATTTCCAAGCATCAGACATGAGTCTGCAGGAGGTGTTGAATGGAGAGATGTAGCCATCTCCGTCTTCATCAGACATCACGTCACAGTGTTGCTGTGAAGTGATCACTGCTGAGGTACAGCAGCTGTTTAGGTATCCTCAGATGGAATATTTATCTTTACTGCCCACCTTCATTGCCATCTTTGTTTTTGCCCTCCCACTACTCTGTCCTTCCTTTGCAACCATTCTACCTCCTACAAAGCGGCTGTCTATCACCCTGTCGACCTAATATACTGGGAATAAAGCAGCCACAATTTCTAGACTGTGACTTTACAAATTCCCCTTGGTGCAAATCAGATTTCTGTAGTTTGTCCACTCTTCATATACATCATAAGTGCAAAGGTTTGCAAATATGCTTTAAATCAGGAGACTGTAAATTATTCACAAAAACAGTTTAATAGATGGTGAAGAGAATCGGGATGTTTTTATCAGGGCAGCTTTTTATTTGGTGGATTCAATTTTTCTTTTCCAGATGCACCGAT